>NC_056752.1:12467500-12767500 GCF_018687715.1 Carya illinoinensis
TTCATTTCCATTAACAGGCTTAGCAATAGCCCCATCATTAACATCAAAAAGCCCAGCATCAGGCCCAATATGAGATGGTCCAACAGGCCCATGATTACCACATTTTTACACGTGTACCTCCACCTCTTCTTCAGTTACTATATTATCAATAATAGTCGTTACAGCATGAGTGACTTCCTGCTACCTATAATAGTCAGTACTTGATACTATGTTGAAATTGTCAAAGGTAACAGCTACAATTGTGCCTGAAATTAAACTATCCTCATTAGTAGGCATTGAAGAGAAACAAAGGTTACCATTCCTAATCTCAGCATGCTTGGCACCACCAACCGTTGCCATGTTCTACTCCTGCTCCACCCCAATGTTCTTTACAACTCTTGAACGTTGATCCTGAGATAGCTCCCACCTTTTCTTGAAATTTGACTCTATCCGTAGCCAAAAACCAAATTAAGGCGAAGATTGAGGTTCCAATTGACAGCTTGCACTTTCATGTATAATTCTACCGCATGTAAAACAAAAATGAGGAAGCTTCTCATACTATACTGGACTCCAAACCTCGGCACCCTGCACAGTGCAAGTGCTTCCTCTAGCAAGAAGTTTTTTCAAATCAATCATAATCTTAACTCTTAAACAACTTCCCCATCCAACATCATTAGTATCAGCATCCACCTCCAATACCTCACCTATAGAACCACCTAGCTTGCCTTCATAATCCTTATTCATACCAAACAAAGGAAGATTATAAAATTGCACCCAGAAAGGTGCAACATCAAACTTCAATGGATGAACTGGAGTAATTCGATCAAAAGGAATAATCACAAACAACTGACCATAAAAAAACCAAGGCCTTCCTCTTTCTATTCTTTCCTTATCTGCATGAGTCGCAAAACTCATCACAAACACATTCCTTCCAACCTCATTCAACACAGCAGGTTTACTAAGGTGTCATATTCTTGCCATAGTCAATTCTATAACATGCTTTCCCAACTGTCGATCACACCAAATTTTTCCAATTAAACTCAAGTCACCCTTGCTCTTCACCATAGAAACATTCACCTCCTCCAGCACAATAGAGGCATCTTCTTTTTCGCTCAACCGAAAATTACTCCACAAGTGTTGCAAACCTTCCATCGCAGGTGGAAGAAAAGATCACAGAAACTATAATAAGATTAGAACCCGCATGGACTCAACACCACATCTAAACTCTCACAAGACAGAATCCTAGAGAGAAACTAGAGAGGAGACTCAGAATTACATCATGTTTTAAGATGGAACGCACAAGAAATTAGTATGAAGTGAACGTACCACTCACCTTATTAATATGACAATTTTTTATTAGTAAGAGATCAACCATGGTTTCATAGATGATCTTAATCAATTTCATCTTTACATTCAAATACTATTTAATTACAAATAATTTTCAATTTCAAATTTTTAAAATTTTAACTTTTTTATCTAATCATTACAATTTTTCTAAAATTTTAAATAAAATACAAAATATAATTCAATTTTCTCAAATCACAAAATAAAAATAATATTTAAAGATTATTTTAATTTTATAATATTTTTATGAAATATTTTCTCATATTTTTTAAAATCTCATAAAATAACTTAACTTAAATTATTTTATTATTATTTACAAACTACCTCATTTAATATATTTCACCTTAAACTTTATGAGAAATGATGTATAAAATTAGTACACGATTATGCATTTCACGTTAACCTATCATTTATAAGAAAAGATATTAGTAATAAAAAAGATATTTATAATTATAAATTATGTAATCGTGAGGAAAGATATTTATAATTATAAATTATATAACTGTTACGTAATTATTTTTAAAATAAATATTAAAATAAGAAATTTATATAAAAAATTAATTTTTTAATAAATAATTAATATTTTTTTAAATGTTTAAGCAATTATTATTCAAAAAAAAATAACAGAAGAGAGAGAAGTGACACGACAGAGTTGACGCGAACGTTTTGTTCGCTCGACTGTGCAGTTGTACGCCACGAATGTCGAACTGCTCTAATGTGACACGTCAGGGCACACGCGAGTGTTTTGTTTGGCGAATGCGCAGTTGCACGCCACGAATCAATATCTGTCCCAACGACTCCTATTTTGCCACGCAATCCCGTGCAATGGGAAAATCCTGGAAAAAGCCCCGCCCGCGCCCCCCATCCTTACATTTATCTACTCTCTGACTCTTCCTCCTCCTATAACCGTCTCTCGCCTTTTCCTTTCCACGACTATCAAATCAGTCAGAGTTCTCTTCCTTGTTGCTCTCCAAATTTATTCCTTCCCCTCGCGACATCAAAGCTGACAGACAACGCAAATCAATCCCGAATTCATACAAATAAAACTAGTTCTCTGTGTGTGTGTGTGTTTTTCTTTTCTTTTTTTAGGAGGAATGGTGGCCTCAAAGCCGGGTGTGCCTTCGTGGATTAGTGCGGCAGCGGTAACAAAGCTTGATTTTGAAGGAAAGGAAAATATGCTCAAGGAGGCTGCTACTTCTTCTTCTTCTTCTTATTCTACAAGAGGACTTGCGGATGTGGATTTGGGCTTTGGAGAGAGAGCATTAGCTGCCGCCGGTGCCGCTGCCCTCTCCGCTGTCATCGTTAACCCTCTTGATGTCGCCAAGGTTTTCAATTTCTTTTAATACCCATTTTATTAATTTCTTTGTACTTCAAATGCTCACGTACTACTGTTTTTTTTTTTTTTCGAAAAAAGTTATTTCTTCCCTCAATTGGCAACGTATTGTTTGAGGCACCCATCCTAGATTCATTGTGGATGATAATTAGAGAAATTAACTGATTGGGTAGATTTGTGGGTTTTATTTGGACATCTAGTTCTTAGGGATGGAACCAACTTATGACGTAATTTCTTAGGCCGGTTCATCTGCAGTCCGGATCTGGTGTAAACCAGTCTTTAACACCACCCAATGGGAGGCTGAAACGTGAGCATTGTATTTCAAATAAACCGAATAACAGAGAATCATTTTTCTCGTTTGAAAAGAATGATACTCCGCGATGAATTACATAGCATAACATAACCCGCAACCTATAACATTACAGCAACCAGAAAAACCATCTGATCAACCACAAGCTTAAAATACAATTATGAAAGAAAAGAAAATGATAATTTTGGCAGCTGAACCCACTTTCTTGTGTATTGGTGTATATAAAGAATTCATCCGTGTAATTGGATTTTCACCTTGGAAAAAAAAAAAAAAAAAACCTTCTAAGGATATAAAGTAAAGCAGTTAAGAATGATATAATGTACCTGCTCAGCCTTGTCAGTTGTCAAGAAGCGATCCCCGTTATCAGATCATTGTTCTTCAACTTTGAACGGTGCTATATGCTCAGCTTTGCCTTGACTTTATTGTTTTTATCTATATCAGGTCTTTGTAGTTTCTGCTGTTGTATGAGATATGTGAACTTCTTTTTAACAAACAAGCCCTATTATTTGTGAATTTCACAAGAAAAGCTGATCCATGACCAACACTTTCAAGACTCAGAAAACCCATCTAAAAGATAAAATGTCTCTGATTTTCAACTATAAGCTAAACAATCACAAAAAATAAGCTTTGTAACAATTGCATGAAATAATTAGGAGCTTATCACTGAAACCGAAGAACTTATACATAGGGACGGATCGAAAAATCACAGGAGGTCAAATACGCACTGTTTTTCATCAAAAAGCCTTCAAAGAGAGCATAAAAGAGAGATGGAAAGAAGAATACGGCTGGAATTGCATCATATAGAGCTTCAGAGCGTGAGTGCATAATCAGATCTACAAGGACATGGAGGTCAATGAGATTGGGCAAAATAGCAGAGGAGAGAGAAAGAAAGAGAAGGTGAGGATACAAATGAAGGGTGGGGGTGGATCCATGGATAGCAGTTTATTGTGAGAGGGAATGGAGCGGCAGAGGGGCACGAGTACGATTGGGCAGCAAAACAACAAAATAGATTGGTTTGGGAGATAGAGAGAGTAACAGAATAATGAAAGAAAACTTCCTTTACATTTGTGTTAGTGTTTCTGTGGTAATCAGATGCCATGTGTGTATTTTCTTGATTCAAGAAAATTTTGACGTGATGGCATGTCCTTTTGGAAGGTGTAAAACCCTTCTTTATGCCAATGCCCAATTGAAGATGAACTCTTCTTAGGCATGTAGATGCATGTGGTGTCTATATCTGTATGTATTAATATTTATGTTAAACATAAACAGATAAGTCTTAAATTTATTTTCACAGCAAGTCGTTGCTTTACATCTATAAAATAATCTTAAAAAATAACTTCCCTTTTGAATTTAAATTTTCCAAAACTAAAACCCAACCACTAGACTAACTATTAACATTAATAAACCTTAAATAATAGCAATTGGAGATTTTTCCAGGCTATGTAGTGTTTGTTTTACATGTATGTACCTGATTGGGATTTGATATACGATACTTAAAGAACTTTGTGCCGCATATTAAGAAGCATAGAATCTATAGAACTCAAAACTTAATTTTTGATTTTGTCATGTATGTGTGTATTCATATAAGTTCTTTAAAATTGTTCTGATAGGTATGTGCTTTTAAAATAAAATGATCAAAACTTAAAAAGGAGTTGTCTGGTGTAAAACTATCAAGTTTGGGTATCTTTTTCTTATAAAAATAAAAATAAAAAAACAAAAAGAAAAAATGTTTGGGTATCTTTTCATATAGAATATCACTGCAATAACAATTATAAAAATATTTGGGGGGTGTAATAATAGTTTGAAATGTCTGTATTTTTTTTGTTCTTTTTAAGTTAAGGATTAGGATATTCATATCAAACCTTAATATAATGTTGCTTCTTCTGAAATATGATTTCATATGAGAGTTGCCAAAATCATATTCTGTCATGTCAAAACTGGTTTTGAATATAGTTTTCTCCCACATTTTCATATAACAATTTTTTTGTGTTTACAGTTTGTAGCCTATTTAAGCATTTAATTCCTTGATTTTCCTCTTCTCTGGTAATATATTCTTGGAATTACGTATTTTAAACACCTTAAAATCCTTAATTACAGACAAGGTTGCAAGCACAAGCTGCTGGAGTTCCTTATCAGGGGCTGTGCCACATGACATGTTTTGACACAAACACGGTGAGCATACAAACAGTCTATGATTCTTAACTACTAGCAGTTTGTAGGTTAGCCCACTTATGTAATAGTTTTGACTTATTTTTGGATTGTGTGTGGTTTCTTGAATACTTGAGCCATCTTTTATATTTTATGAACTGTTTCTTCTAGATGCTACCGGATTTGAGATGTTCATCATCTACACGTGCAATTCTTGGCTTTGAATCAGGATGCCCTCCAGAGTGTAGCCGGTATAAAGGAACTTTTGATGTTTTATACAAAGTCACACGTCAGGTTAGTGAACACATAGACTATGAGTATATTGTGAATTTTCCCCAATATATGTTTTAAAATATTTCTGATGCCTAACTGGCCTCTTCTGGCCTCCTTGTACCATGTAGAATGATATAAAGAGATAAGTTTGTATTTGATTGTCTTTCGAGTAGAAAATTCTGTACCACTACCCAAAAGAAAATTTAGTTTTTCCTGTCTAGTGGTGAAACGTTATTTAAAACAAGTTCATTAGAGTCGTGGATGACACCCTTACAATAAGGTTTATTATAACATAATGCTGTTAAGATATTCTGTCTTATAAAAACAAAAAAGATATTCTTTGTCTTGTAGATGCGCCTGTTTTGTACAGATTAAAAAAGTTATTTATTATTTATACTGTCCAGTTTCTATTTGGTGTGGAAATCACTTATCACTGGGGGCTTCAAGGAGTAAATTTGTGCAGGAAGGGTTTGCTGGGCTATGGAGAGGCACAAATGCAAGCTTGGCATTGGCTGTGCCAACAGTAAGTCTTCTTTAGCCAGGGGTTTTGCGTTTGTGGTTTCTTCTTTGTGCATTGCAGATTCATGCTATCTTTTGCCTCTTTCGCATGCTCTCTCACTTAAGTTTATATGTTTTACTGACAACCAGGTGGGCATCTACTTGCCTTGTTATGACATTTTCCGCAATATAATGGAAGATTTTACAACTCGAAATGCACCAACCTTGACTCCATATGTGCCATTAGTGGCAGGGTCAGTTGCACGCTCATTAGCTTGTGTTTCTTGTTACCCTATTGAACTGGCAAGGACCCGCATGCAGGTAAGCTGTGTAGTCTAATACTGGCTCTTTCTTCCCGTCCTAAGAGCTTTCTTTAAGTACGTGAAGAAAACATCTTTCTTATTGGGGAATATTAAAAAGGGAAAGAAAATACAAGGAACAAACCATTAGATTTAGTACTCTTTACCACGAATGGAGAGAATTAGTTTTTGAGGGAGAACTTTCTTGTCTATCTCATTCTGGTCTTTCCTTTATGATATAGGCTTTTAAAGAAACCCAAGCTGGCGTTAAGCCTGCTGGAGTTAGGAAGACACTGCTTGGGCTTATCAACCCTGTGAAAAGCACAAACCTACTTCAAAATTGTAAGTGTACTTCTGAAATGATGTGTCTAGAATTTTCTGAGTTCTATCTCCACTCTGAAGCTGAATTTATCCATCTAGATTTTGAAATGTGCCTCTGGAGCGATTTGGCTAGATTTTCTTGAGTTGTACGTCTTTTGTGGTGGTCTGGTAATCCTTTAATGAAAAAATGCGATGGATGCTCAAAAGTTTTATGTTCGTAGTTTATTCTTTGGCTTTTATTATCAGATATGTGAACTGTATTCTCTTTTAACAGTGCAAAACTATCGTATCTTGTGGACTGGCCTTGGAGCACAACTTGCTCGTGATATTCCTTTCTCTGCAATCTGCTGGTCTACCCTTGAGCCTGTGAGACATTATTTCTACGCTGGTATCTTATTATGTATTGCTTCTAGCACATATTTCCAACTTGGGCCATTTTCTCTTTCTGCTTTATGCAGATTCGGAGAAGATTGCTTGGAATGATGGGTGATAAAGCAAGTGCAAGCAGTGTGCTTGGGGCAAATTTTTGTGCTGGCTTTGTTGCAGGAAGCCTTGCAGCTGCTGCTACTTGTCCACTGGATGTAGCAAGAACCCGACGGCAGATAGAGGTGTTATCTCCAATTCAAGCCTCTGCAACAAGCATCTGCCTTTCCAGTCTTTTTTTACTTCTTTTTTTTTCCCTCATATGCTTTTTTCCTTCTCTGTTCTTTGACCACATAAACCCAACCATCACATGCAATTGCATTTTAAATTTGATGATGATTGAAGAACACCACAGAAAGTAAAAAGGGAAAAACAATTCAAGCCACGGGCAACGGCTTCTTGCTCTTACATAAATGAAATGTAACCAGTATGGTCTTGGCAGATAAAAAAAAAAAAATCGTGCAATTTATGGTCATGAGGTAAACATTTTTTCCCATGTAGGTTGCTTGAGATTATGTTCCTTTCATATCCCATATATTGAATAATAGTAGGGTTCAAGTAATGGCTTGTAATAAGGTTTTGCAAAGGTGTACCTTAGATTTCCATGCCTTCCCTAGGGATTGAGGATGAAGTTGCAAGCATTATCAGAATTAGATAGTAGTTGACCTCGTGACTGAGACCTGCAAAACTACTTTGCATGAATTTACAGTTAAATTTATTTAATTCAAATACATGGAATTTTCTTTTTCCTCTTTGATGTTCTTTTGTACTTGTTTTGGTTGTTGACGCAGTTTCCTTTCCTGAATTTTTAGAAGGACCCAGCAAAGGCATTAAGGATGACAACAACAAAAACATTGCTCGAAATTTGGAGGTATGTAGCACTCTGTTAGTAAATGATACAACTGCACGGTTCCACCCCATTGCATCCTGAAGTTCCCTTAGCATAAAGATGCTGTGCTTCCATTAAGAACATATTGTATAGTTCCTATGTCACTCATGATGTGGACTTATCAAAACAATACTAATTATATTGATCGGATCAGGGATGGTGGAATGAAGGGACTATTTACGGGAATCAGTCCCCGTGTTGGTCGTGCTGGACCCTCAGTCGGCATAGTTGTCTCCTTTTATGAAGTTGTCAAGTATGCCTTGCATCACAGGCTTGGAACTCAATAATCAGGGGAGCATACTTAAATGATCCGGGAGACACTCCTGGTTGTGGTCAGCCTACGAGATTATGCTTTCCGCTTTACAAATCTAACAGCAGTTTGCATACTGACGACTAGCTCAATTCTTGAAAGGATATATAATGTTCACCCAGGATCCTGCTACCAAGATTGGCGAAAGATGACAGGGTTTGAGAGCCAACAAATAATGCCTAGGCAACTATGATTCTTCTTTTTTCCCCATTTTTCCTATAGCCTGGAAATGCCAAGCTAGGATTGTCATTTTTTCGTTTATGCTTAAAAGTCTGCTTTCTGCAATCCAACAGAAAATTCTCTTCGTTTCATAACTTTTGCTTGGTATTAACGTTTCACATAAAGTTGCGGAGTATAAAATGTGAAGAGTTTACGAGATTTGCTACGCACCCAGAATATTCTTACTTCAGATGTGAATAATCACGAGTGACTCTTGAGTTCTAAATTTATAATGGCTTGAAGGTTCAACCCAATTGTGAGCTGCTATTTCATGCACACCTTTGATGCGAGAAAGTTCATATGCGAGCGGGGCCGACATGGATAATCACCAACGGGTACTGGATGCAGAGATTCTCTATAGTTTTTTCACCTAATTCTTGATTGAGATGTTAAGCGTGGAGCACCAAGAGTGAGCAGAGAAAGTAAATTCATTCAACAAATCGATAGAACCATTCATTCAATTTCCGAATACAAATGAACCCCACCAAAGAAAAAAACAATTCCTCCTCCCCCATGGTAAGAAATATGAACAATGCAATTACATTCCAAACCCTGGCCTCTGCTCTAACGCATCTAAAGTACTAAAATTGGAAAACTAGAAGAGGTTGTAGTAGGATGAGGCGTCGAGAGGGTGGATGAGGTATGTAAGCACCAGCGCCACCAACATAAGCAAATATGCAATCCCTTGGTCAATTGAGGTCCCTAAAATATCAACGTCGACAACAGGTAAAAGATTCCATCAAAATTAAGATTCCACAACCCAACAAAAATAAGATAAAGAAAAGAAAGGTAAAATGAAAACAATGCCCTATGTTTCAGATCTAACTAACAAAAGCAAAAGTTGTCAAGTTTACCATCGCTGGTAGGGGCAGGAGCAGGAGCCAGGGACTGGGCTTCTACCACCACAGCGGGGGAAACAATGGCGAACAATAGAGCAAAGATCGCCACCATTCCAATGACAGCCTTTGAAGAACAAGAAAAACCTGCCATTATTTTCTCTCCCTAGAAGAAAATGAACCCAGAAAAAAGAAAATCCCAGCACTCAAAAGCAAGAAACCCCAGAGAATTGAGAAAGAGAGACAGCGAGAATGGGTAATTAGAAGAGGGTGCAAAGAAGACGAAAGTTTTCCTTTTTATATAGATAGATGAGGGTAAAACGAAGGGGAAAGCCACCGGCTGGCTACTCTACCTGCCATACATATATATACATACATACATACCATGCATGCATAAGGAAATACCCCATTAGCTTAAAATAACAGTAGGTCAGTAACATTTATAAGGAAGTACACACATACATACTTATGGAATGACAACCTTTTTCAAAACTTTTTTAAAGTTTTTACTCTATTTTGAATTCAACATTTTCGGAGGCCACATGCACATGGTGGTTGGTTTTTATTTTATTTTACTTTGTTTTCTTCTGGCATTTGGGACAGACAGTCTGGACACCACTCTGAGGTTCTCCGCTAACGTTCGGCCGAGACATTCGGTTCCAAATGCAACGCAACTTCGGATTAAATGATTGAAGTGGGACCTCTATTTCAACGGATCTCAACGGCTAATATTCGAATCGATTTTATTCTTTCTACTTTTACTGTTAGTAAATACACCACTCAAAATATAACACTTTTAGAGTGATGTTCCAGATAATACAGTTAATTAATAAAACTTAAATATTAGAGACGGTTATTCTTTTTTTTTTTCTTTTCTTTTTATACATTGAGGAAGGGGGGTTTAACCAAGACCTCCACTTTGGAGACTTGGGTGCTATGCCATCATACCTTAGACCTTTGGCACAAGGTTATTCTATTCTTAATTATGTGAATAAAGCACAAAATTCATATAATTTGAATGTAATATTTGATTGGTAATATTTAAATTTATTTTTTTTTTAAATTAAATTATTTCATGTAAGTATTTTACTAATTGTACTATACACATGAGAATATTATAAATCTTTAGAGATATCAGTTGAAAAAAGAAAATATTAGAGATAAAAGGCGTTTACTATATAAATTATATGTGCAATGGTATACTTATCAAAAATCAATTGGACTGACTGTCTCTTGATTTTTGAGCCTGTGTCATTCTCAAGCTATGGTGAGAGGGCAACACTTAGGGATTGTACTAATTTCGTCTACAACGGGTTAAACTTTCGTAGCTGTAGGGCCTATCTTTCCTGTCCGTACCATTTACTTTCTACTTTTAGTTACATCTTCTACGCCAATTCATGCGAAAATTAAATACGCTGGAATTCAAAATTCAAATTCGAAAAAAGGAAAAAAGGAAAAGGTGGAAACAACAAAAACAAAGAGTGGTGGCATCTTAACATCTTGTTTTTTGTTTTTGTTTTTACAGGGCCTTCATTCTTCTGATGTAGCACAGTTGGTCCAATGACAACAACACAAACCCATGCTCTATAAGTTAGCTCTATAAACTAGCAATATAGACACCCTTTGGATAGTAAATTGAGATAAATGAATTAAGATAAAAATTAAAAATTAATTAAAATATTATTTTTTAATATTATTATTTTAAATTTTAAAAAAATTGAATTCTTTATTATAATTTTTGTGAAATTTTGAAAAAATTGCAATGATAAGAGACAATATGTAATGAAACACTTTTACCATCCAAACATGGCCATAATCACTGTTCTTGAGACATGACCACCACAAAGCCGCCATGCTTAAGATATTGTTATCCACATACGTTATGGCAGATTAATTACATTAGTGTTTCAATAATGTACTATAAATCCAATGATGTGCGCAAACCACACAACACACCATGACAAGCACATGCTGTGGTGAAGAAACAAGTTTTCTCGCCACATGGGCCGGTCGCATTACAATACTTTCTATATTCATTCCACCCAATGAAAATAAAAGCATCATCTACCCAAAGCCTAGAAGACTTCAGGACAGAAATCGGGTAATTTGGCATCAAGTGCATCACCTGGATTTCCAATTTCAGGGTCATCGAGATTCGACCAACATAATTAGTCTGCAAACTTAATAATAAAGTGAGATTCCGTAATTTCAGGTTTAAAAAGACATGTTGAATAATTGACAAAATGACACCCCAAAAACTCATAGCCTTACAAACAACCAAATGGCACACAAAGCGGGAAGAACTTTAATGTGCAAGAATTCAACTTAACAAAGTCATTCTTCACGTTCTTTTGGCAAACAGCTCTATAACCTGCATTAAGTAAAGCCAAAATCACCTTCCGACTGCAAGAAGAAAAGGCTATCTAGCTAAACTAGATTTAGCACTACAGGCAACCGTGGGGGCAAACAGAACGGTGCTGACACCACAGACTCCACACCTTGACAACGGAAGTTCAGAGAGGAGCGCTTCCAACAATCAAAATTTGTTCATACATCCTAGAGAAAGGGAGCCTCTCTCTCTCTCTCTCTCTCTCTCTCTCTCTCTCTCTCTCTCTCTCTCTCTCATACAAGTGAATAAACATGTTAGTCTAGGAAATGTTGTAGAGTTACCACCTTGAAGAATAAATGCTACCCAACATGTCTTCATATAATATAATGTAATGGACGACAATAAAACAATAAAAATAGGTACTCTTAACACAACAAAGACCTCACAAAACACAATTACAGAGTGTTACTTCGTCATTTAAAAACCTTATTGCATAGAATAAGGCGGAATCTGTTTTAAAGGCAAAAAGGTAATTATGATAATTATATCTGCAAGGCAACAAGGTCTGTTCCAGATTACTTGTTTCTATCAAATTATTGACAGTTTCCACTAGAAAGAGCATACTAATTGAATTGTTTGGATGGCTGACCATGTTGAATAGAGCTTCAATATTAAACAAAAAAAAATTGAATACACAATGGCAGGGTCCCAAAGAGCAAAATGCACCACCACTTAGAATGATCATGAAGAGATCTCCAATAAAGCTTATTTCAGTGGGAACTAGCAATTTCAAAAAATGCACCAGTGCATGGATGCTCTACCTAGGGATCAAACCATATATGGTTGTAGATTCAACAATGTGATTAAATGGTTTGAAAATGTACTGACAATAATGCAGAAATTTATTAAAAATTGTTAATATCTTACTTGATGTGTTCAAACAGGTAACTTTGGATCCACGGTTCCAGTGGCATTGCCTTCTCCTGTTAGAACATGGTCTGGGTCCTGCATGTATATAATACACTCATCAGAAAAACACAATCAACAAAATGAGGAGTTAAGCTAGCAGGCATCTACCTCCATTCCCCATTTGATGTAATCTGGGGACTCACAGGCCTTGTATTCGTCGACCAAACTCTCGATTATGTCTCTCGATTCGTCAAATTCTGAAAGGTCATTGTCCTGTACAGATTTTAAGAATATTTTCAAATAAGACCCTAACGTAATCCCGGAACTCATCAAAGCTTGCACGGCCTCAAAATGGAATCTAATTCATCATCAGTATCACTTACCAGGTATTACGGAAAAAAGTAAATGGCATATTGCTTGACTATCTCTAAAAGCAGTGCAATTTTTTTTAATAAACTCTGTCCAATCCTTCCAATTTGCAACCAATAGAACTTCTTTTTTCTTTTCTATAAGTAATAATTCATCCTTTATTAGTAAGTGCAAAAGGCGCAAGTCAGGTACACTGGATCTATACAAAAGAAACGCCTAACAAGAAGATAAAGATACAAGAGAATAATGTAAATTAAGAGTTTGCAATGTCCAGCACCAGACGAATTAGATCTGAAATGAGATTATTATACTTATAATGATGGCAACTTACAGCGAACATTGGGAATTTCCGGTAGTTGTCAAGAAATGCTTGCTTCTTTCTCAACTTCTCATATTGACTCAAGCACTTGCTGAAAAGGTGCCGGATACTAGTATGGCTAGCTAGCATAAGTCCGCTGACCTAACAAATGCAAAACACACCAGATTTATTGACCATTTTCTCAATTACTGTTCTTTCCCCCAAATAAAAAGCACATTACTTCATAAGAAAAACAGGGAAGCCCATGTCCATAACAGTTACACTAATAAAATTTCAAGTTTAAGAAATTGTATGATCCTGAAAAATCTTTGAAGGAGAAAACATTAACACAAGAAGGAAAAAAAAAAGGAGGAATCTTACCCTATGAGCAGTTTGAACATATGGAGACTTTCTGGACAGAGCAACCTAAGAAGAGAGAGAGAGAGAGAGAGAGAGAGAGGAATAAAGTTCAAAAGAATGGACTAAGGATCAGAAGCAATTGCTTTTACTCAGAAAAGAGACCTGAATGCTTGCAGGGCCCCACTCAATAAAGTTAACAAGCTTTCTTTCACGTATCCTTTGCAAACTCTCATGAACCTGATCAGAGAGAAGGTGAATAATTAGACCCAGTAGCAACAAAAAAATCCCCCAAAAAATTTCCATTAGAACCCTGATAGCTTAGCATTCATTTCCAAGATTACCGCCAACAATTTGAAAGAATAATAATCCCTTTAACAAGCAATGATTTTTAGATTGATCAAATGAGAAAGACATGACAAGTACATGCAGTTCTCTTTGCCTCCCCCCCCCCCCCCCCCTTCTCTCTCTCTCTCTCTCTCCTCCCTTAAAGCAGTATGTGTGTGTGCATATTTATATTCTCAGCCCCTAAAAAGTAGATGTAAAAAGGTTTTACAAGTAAAACTTTTTCGTGTTTAAAACCATGATTTTTTTTTTTTTCCTCTGAAATTAAATTGAAACATTGAAGAACAGAACTTTTTGGCATGAACGGGTAGGATCTAAATCTAACAATTAAACAAATGTTAAAATAGGAGAAAAAGCAGTAGGCTGCAGGATGTTCATGTAAGCGATCATGGGTGCATGAGAGTTTATTAGGAGCCCCATAAAAGTTAACTGCCCTTGTGGACACATTAAATATAATATCAATAATAAAAAATTAATTTTTTATCGCAATAGGTCTGAATGAAAAGAAGTTCCAAGTATATTCTGTCATAAAAACAAATGCCTAGCTTCCCCATACAAGTACAAGCATACAAATTTGCAGAAAATAATATAAAATCAAAGATTTTTAAGTTTCTGTTAACATACCTGAGTAGGGTCCACTTCCCCTTGTATGATATTCAATATTGATATATATTTGGCTTGACTGGCCTCTTTTGTCCGAGCATATGAGGAAACCATAATATTCTTAGTCTGTGAAAAAGATCTATATCAAAGGAATGCCAAAACCACATATGGATTAAAAACCATAAGCAAATATTCTTGCCTGCAGAAGTCTTCTCATAACATCAAGTACAGTGGTTTTACGAATCACACTAGCCTGCCAAGAAAAGATAGATTTGGATGAGACTTAGCTGAAATGATGTTCTAGAAGCATAACATGCCTGATTCAAAAGTTTGTAGCAATATGACATCAAATCAATCAAATCAAAAATAAAAAAAAAAAATAAAAGAGAGAACAACTAGATTTCTTGCTACCTCTATTTAATGCAGTCAAGTTTTTTCTTTTTTAAAATATTCTAAGTAATCATAACTTTTTATAGAAACGCTAATAACCCATAACAATGAACAAAAAACAAATGCATATCTAAAACTTACTTGGCGCTCCACAGTGAGTGGTGTATATCCTGTCATCAGAAAATGGCATCTTGGGGTTGGAATTAAGGAGGCAAGAAGGCCAACCAAGTCATTGTTCATGTAGCCTGGATATCGCAGAGTGGTTGTGCTGGCAGACATTACAGTGGAAACCAAAGAATTTGTTTCCGCAAAGGTGGGGTTTGATAGATGAAGACGTTCCACACAAATTCTATTCAATGCAGTGTTATCAAGGACAACAACACAATCAGCATTTAATGTTAGTCGCTTGAGCGTCAAAAGCGAGTTGTAGGGCTGGACTACCACATCACTTGTCTCCATCTGGTTAGGAAATACACTATATGTCTGAACCAGTTTTTTGCTGTAGCGGTCATTAAGGGTTTCCAACAGATATGAACCCATACCTACGTTATTTAAGGTGAGCATAATCAACAAGTGAACAGGCAGGGGAACACTTGCAGTCATGTAGATGTCATCATGCAAATACTAAAAACTGTGAAGTGAGCAAAAGATCCCCTGATATTGATGCAAAATTTTGAGCTAATGAGCATAATGATGCTCAAGGTTGTATGTATATGTTTTATTCACCTTTAAGATGATATCAGTAATCCGAATTTTGTTCAACCTCAGTAAAAACAAAAAGCAGTTAAGTTCATTCTCAAAATTTGAAATTATGAATTCGTTTTAATCTCCAATGAAACCAATGCCAATGTTAGATTTACTTTATCACTCAGTAATGCCATAAAAAGAATGTGCTATACAATGCAAAAGACAGAGAAGTAAAGAACCTGATCCTGTTCCTCCAGCAATAGAGTGGCATAAAACAAAACCCTCAAGACTATCACTACCATCCGCTTCTCTATCAATCATGTCCATTATATCCTCTTCAACACCCTTCCCCTGATCATAAATTAGAAACCATATGAACAATATGAAAACCAGACAATCACATGCAAGTGAAATCCGAAAATTTTTGAGCTTATAGAAGGAATTTCAGATAACATTGTTTCTTACAAACTGGTGCAAATCATTATTCTCCTATTGGTTGAAGCATGTGTGATTCAAAAGAAATTCTAACTATAAAACTCAATTTAGAAGTATGAACATGTGGAATAATAAATTCAACAAACAAAGAATTTTAGTGTAATAGAAATATTTGACTGGTCATCCATAGCCAAAACTCATAGATCTGTGTTGTTATTAGTCAGGATCTTCGTAAGATTACAAATATATTTCATCTTTGAATGCATTCCCTACTTTTGTCACTTTGACAACATCCAGAAAAGCAGATTGTCTTTCTTCAACACCACAAGAACATCACTCCATTGGCATGCAGCCATCTTAGTTCTGAATTTAAAGCATAAATGTTACATATTAAAAAATAAACTAATTAACATGCAGATATACCAACCATCAAAGAGTAAATCTTATGCACACAGAGCCCTCAAAGCATTGGCTTAGAATCGACAAAGACTGTCATAAAACCTACCATATGGAAACAAAGCAACAAACCTGATGATAACCACTGGCCCAATTATTTCCCGCACCTCCTCCATGATCTGAAACAAAGACGTTCTCGTGATTGTAAAGATTTCTATATTCACCATTTTGGATGCCGTTAATTACCCTGGGCTCCAGGTCAATCAGCAAAGCCCGTGGGACGTAGTGCTGATCATCAGCTTGGTAGAAAAAAACATCTTTCCTGTCACCTCCCTGCAGCATCTCAAAGTCAAATTACTAAAAATTATATGTCAATTATAAGAAAGAATAATACCTACTGACAAACCCAACAACAAATTCAGCATTACTTTGATGATAAAAGGTCAGAAGAAACATGGAAGCTCTGGATAAAAATTGCATCAATCATCACCCGAGTAAGCCAAATTACCTCAAATCTGAACCTAAAAGACATACTCCGCTTATTTTGAACAGGAGTCTAAATAAAACTCCTCTGATAATCCTCAATTTTAATTTGGAAACAACAGAGGCGATGTGCCCAAATAGACATTAACCCATGCAAGCAAGCAATCATCCCTAATCATGTTCCAAAATGAAAAACGTAAGAAAAATAAAGAAGAGAAAATCAAACTAAGCTTCTCTTTAATTACGAAACAAAACGGAATTACCATTCACCTAACCCTAACGGGCCTACTGCGCTTAATTAGGCCATTTTCAATTCCATTTGCTCAATAGTTTTTTAAGTGGGTCTCTCCTACACAATAAATACATACTCAGGGGCGGAACTAGATGCATGCTAGGGGGGGCGGTTTTTAAAAATGTAATATGGTATATAAATAAGTATAATTTTTCTTAAATTTTAAAATTTTTACTGAAATTAGCCCCCCCAATATTTAAGATTTCAAAATTTTTACTGAAATTATTTTTCAAATCTCAATTTTTACTCCTAACTTATCACATTATTTACACTCAAATATTTTGAGTTGCTTACCAATACATCTTAAAAATAAAAATACTCAAGTTGACAAGCCATCATTAGACTTTTCTCCTTTAGGCTTTAGCACATCTGCACGCCTGCACCTCTACGGACTACGTGATTTGACTCTCCTTTAGCACATTGCACCTGCAAGAGCCTCACGTCTGCAGCTCTGTTTGATTAGATTTTTTCAAACTTCAGTACAGCGCACACCACAGCCTACATACATTTCTCCTTCAGCATACAGCTGGTGTGGCTCATACGCAGAGGGACTTTTTTTTCATTAAGAAACTAAGGAAGTGCGATTTGAAGAGAGAAACAGAGGTAGACTGGTAGTGCGATTTCAAAGGAAAAGTGTGTACAGTATTGTGTGTGGGTTGTGGCTTTTATGGAGATGGAGAGATGAATCACTTGAGGACCTGAGGGTAGCTTTCAAAGATAAAAAAGAGTTGTTTTCAATAGCCCAGGTGAAGGTAAGCTCTTGGCCCTCTATGTACTACTAGCAAGTTTTTTATTTTTATTTTTTGACTTTTTTGTGTTGATGCTTTATGCAATGACGTTGCCGTTGTTGGTTTTGGTGGATTGCCTTTTTTTTATTTTTTTGTCATTTGGATTTGGTGAATTGCTTCCATTGGAACTTGGATATGTTATTGTCATTTGCTTCTAATTTTTTTGAAGGAGAAATCCTAAGTTGATATTTCATTTTCTTTTCTTTTTGTAATGGTCTCTAGCAAACTATGGAAATCTTTTTGTAATGATCTCTAGCAAACTATGAAAATCTTAAAGAAAATTATCTTATAAGATCATTTATAGACATGTATTTTTTGTATACAATTTTATGACGTATGATTATTGTTTTTTATATAGTCAGGTGCAAAAAATACATATTACTTATACTCACACATACCACATACTTTGTCAATCGCCCCCCAAATACTAAATCCTAGTTCCGCCCCTGTACATACTCATACACATAATCCCCGACTTAACACATTAATAGACAAATTATTCATAATTTGAGCGAGTACATTAAAACTTCAGTAATTATAAGTGCATTAAAAAAAATTAAAAAGCAGCGCTCAAATAAGCCGAACAAACCTACAAGAAAAAAGTTTGGGCTACTTTTTAAAATTCAATATATTTTCTTCCTGCACAAATTTCTCAGTAGCCAACAATTAAAATACGTTTGTTGGCGAATTCAGTAGCTATACGCATGCCCACAGATACAAACACGAGTGCAGGAGGGAGGAGGAAGGCAAGGACCTGAGTAGCGAAATCTTCGAGAATGCCCTCCTTACTAATCCCGTGCTCGAGGCAGAGCTGCTTCCAGAACTCCATGCCGATCTGGTTCCCGCATTGTCCGACTTGGAGCGTGATGATCTCCCTCGGCATTTCTTCTCTTCTTTCCTCTTCCTCTTCTCGGGGAAACTAAATAGCTAGGGTTCTGAACCGGAAAGGGAAAGGGAAAAGAAGAAGAGGAAGAACAAGATAGATGGGATCCCTCTGCTCTTCCTTCCCTCTTGCTGTGGCGCGGGGAGATTTTTGAAAAGGGAAAGGAAATGAGGGGGAAATTAGGAGGAAATATAGGTGAAAGTGAATGCCATTATCGGAGTCCGTTTCGAGCGGCACTGTAAACGCAGTAATCTGACCCCGACTGAATCGCCCTAGCGTGCGCGCAATGCGTAGGTTATGATGTGTTAAAAAATGTAAACATGTAATTTGCTGGGCATAGCTTGACCGTGAAAAAACACTCGGGTAAATAATATTTAATTAAATTCGTTTCAATTCGGTTAACTCTCGTTAAGATATCTTCTCAAAAAAAAACCCTCGTTAGATATGTTATTTTAATTTTTTCTAATTTGATTTGTTATCTCGATTTGATTAGAATTCGTGAAAATATAGTTGAATATATATATACACTTCTGTACATATTAAATCTAATAATATAAGTGTATATGAGTGTAGTGATTTTTATAATTAAATATATAGTTTGTAAACCCTTAGTTAATTAAGTACTTCAGTTATTTATATAGCCAAGAATTTGATGATTTGATGGAATACGGTCTCGTTCTCCAAATGGTTTCGAAACCTCCTTCTCCCAATGTATAAAAAAAAAATTATAATTTATATAATAGTTAGTGTGTAGGACTGGTAGTTTTGTTATAGGGAAACACTTAAGGCCAAATGAGTGTGAAAGAAATTTTCACACCAGTCAATAGAAAACATCCATGTAGGCTATTTTTGAGGAACTAAAATGCACCTGTATGCAGAAGACACTCTCCCTCTCCTTCTCTCTCTCCCTCTCCCTCCCCTATCTGTGTATCCCATCTCACTCTAGCCCTCTCATTTCTCTCCCTCTCCAGTTCCCATCTACACTCCTTCACGCAGACGGAAGCCCTATCTGCACTCCTCCACACCTGAACTTGACACCAATGCCGACGAAAGCCCCAAAACATCTTGGGTCTAAATCGATACCCGTATCTCATTCATTCTCTCTCTCTACCCAACGTGTGCAAACGCCCTATGTTAGTTATTCTGTTATTGGATATGGAAATCTATGATCAGGGCTAATGTCCCAAGCAAGAAAAGAATCTTTCCTTTGCAAAGATTATATTTTGAGTTTTCGCTATTATTTGTAGGGCTAAGCAACCAGGTACCGGACCGGGTATCCGGGTATACCCGGCCCGGAACCTGAATTCCAAATCCGGGCCGGAGTCCGACCCAGATATAGCCGGTTATGATCCGGTCTGGAACCCGGATTGATCTGGGTTTTTACAACCCGGAAATCTGGGTTCTGGCCTCTACCCAGACTCTCTCACCACCATCGGACTCTCTCACCCCTCTCCCCATTCTCCCTCTTTCGCACCACACCCATAAACCCAACCACCGTGACCACCTCCTCCGCTTCCTCATGGCCCATCTTAAACCGCCATTCAATCGCTAAGCAAAACCTAAAAATGTCTGGCTAATATCAGAGAATTTTTCTAAAATCCGATTTCGGTCCACTGAAACCCTAACCTTCTACTCACCTGACCTCTCGGTTTCTGTTCGGTCTTGAGAGGCTTATCTCCAAGACTCCATCTCGCTCTCCAATGGCATAGACACCCAAAACCAAAAAGCGAAGGCTTGTAAAAAAACCAAACACAATCCCTAAACACTGATTCCAAGAGGTCGATACCACCTCCACCTCCAACAAAAAACCCAAAACCGAAAAGCCTCGGAAACCCCAACCCCGACCACCACCACCACAACAACAATCCCTAAACACTGATTCCGGATCCGATTCCGAATCCGACTCCCTCCCCAACCTCCTGGAGCTCTTCTCCAAAGGCTAGCTTATCGACCTCATCTCCAGCACCGCCCTTCAACTCCCCTCACTCTCCCGCCTCGTTAAATGATGCTGCGGTTGCCTTTGAATGTATGAAAAAAATGATCGACGGGAGGCCTAATGTGGATGACGGCGATGACTAGATGAGGCTAGGGTTTCGGGAAAATTCGTTGAGAGAGAGAGAGAGAGAGAGAGAGAGAAGTCAAATTGGGGGGGGGGGGGGGGGGGGGAATCGGATGCTGTATAACCCAATGCCAAAACGGCGTCGTTTTGGCACTGGATTTGGGTTTTTAAAAAACCCGAGTACCGGATTTAAAACCCGGGTACCGGATGAACCCGGGTTTTAGAAACCGGGTACCGGCTCGAGTGTTTTCTGGGCCGGTGCCCGTAACCGGAACCCGATTATCCGGGTTCCGGACCGGGCCCGAAAAAAATCCGGCCCGGTTGCCTAGCCCTAACTATTTGTGCTACTATGAATGGACTTGTCTAGAAATTGTATAGTTAGTAGCTCATTGACAACAAAGAATTTGGCAAGTGTTTTTTTTCGTTTCTTATTGACGATTTTCTTGATGTGCCCTTCTTATGATATATACTCATTTTCATCTCCCCTTCTCTATCTTTATTGGCTAATCCTTTAGTTTTTTTTTTAATAATTCTTTCTATTGATTGGTTATTGTTTCAATTCTCGATTTACTTCCAATCTTCAGTTTGACTTGGCTTTAATATTTGGTTATGATTCAATAGCTATTTTTTTTTTTTAAGTCCAAAATCCTGAATATTTTTAAAGAGGTTAGTGATCCAACTGACTGTTAATGGAGATGGGATAAGCAGATGGGGGAGGGAGAGAAGGAGATGGAGAGTGTGTTTTGCATATGGGTGCATTTAGCTCCTCAAAGATAGCCAACGTAGCTGTTTTCTATTGGCTGGTGTGAAAATTTCTTTCACACCCATCCAACCTGAAAGGTTTCCTTTCTTATACCACGTTGGGACCATATAAAAAACAAATACATAAAAATGCTATAATATTATAATTCTATATAAGGTTTATGTATAAATTATACAAGTTTCATTAAATTTAACATTTTTTTTTTAATTTGGTATTTTCAATTATTTAATTTATTAAAAAATGAATAAAAAATATTTAAAAGAGTACAAGTGAAACTCGAATAATCACTAGACTCGCTAGGGTTCATTAAAGAATACGGACAAAAATAAATAAATAACTCGACTCGACTCAAACTCATATTTGAATATTTGATCTGCACGAACTTGAGTTATTTGAGTCCAACTCAACTCAATAACCTAATAAATCGACCCAGCTTAGATAGATTACAGACCTAGAGGTGCTTTTCAATCTATGCTTAACTACATAGCACTTATAGGTTGAAAGTCGGCAGAAGGCCACAAACTCTCCTTATAGTGGAGTTTAAGTTATAACTTAGACTCCAGCATGTTAGGCAATTCAATGAATCATTCATAGGCTAATACCAATGATATAAAGTGAATCAATATTCAACTTTAAACCTAGAACCTAATGCATGTCAAACAACTTATTAGTACCCTCAAGATCATTGAACCACCACCCTTGATGGTCACAACCCACCATCTAGCATTGTATAATGCTTACCGATTGTTCATCATGATTAGTAATGCTATAGATAATAGCAGCTCCTAATTGTGAAATAGGAGTGGGACAATGATGATGTCACAGTATGTAAAATTTTATGGCCAACATTATTGTTAGTAGAATAACTCTATTTGAAAGTCTCTACACTAAACACTAATTACGTATCATAATTTGATTTGAAATATAGATTTTAAAATTTGAATCTTACAAATCAAATTATATCATGTGGATATCGTGTGGTAATATTTCTCAATAATTCATAACAACTTTAATATAAAACAAATCATCCCAATAAAAAAGAAACGAATGATAGATTTTAAAACTGCAATAATTATAGCCATTTTGAAAACTTGAAGCCTATCATCGGTGTGTTAATAATTTTATTATTTTAGAACTGTTACTTGGGTTTGGATAGTGAAAAGTGTTGAAAAATATTGTGAATAGTAGTGAAAAAATATGTTAAAAGTAATAATAGAATATTAAATAATAGTAAAAAGTATGTGAAAATTAATAATAAAGTAATAAATAGTAATTGAATATGTTGAGAATACTTAAGGTACTTTTAGTATCCAAACTTTTGCGTGGTAAATGGTAAATTTTAATTTTAATTTTTGTTTTTTATTACATACAATGGATGCCAAAAGACACTTACACTCAAAGATTGTAACAACGCAACCCAATAGTATAAACTATAAAGGATGAAATAGGGGAAAAAAAAAATCTAATGGGCCTAATATAAGTTTAATGGGGTGTATTGGAAAAGCTCACGGGCTACTAGGATTTTTGAAGTTAATGGATTTTTATGGACTATATTGGATAAGTTGTGAGTTATTATTTCTTGGGATTTAGCTAGACCCAAATGCCCAAAATTTTATTTTAAGTTGTTAAAATTAGATAAAAAAATTTAGAAGAAATTAATTGACCAATATTTTAGAAATTCAATTAGAATTACAGTGTGTTGCACCAGTAGATCATGATAAGTCATACTGTGTGTTGCACCAGTTATAGGGTTTTCTCACCTGTGTTTGCCATTGTCCTGTCACATTGCATGCAATCCATCCCCTCTCCCTACTATTTGTCCTTAGTGGTAGGTGAGGAGTGGTGTTCCCACTATCCTGGTGGTAGGGATGAGTGGGTACTCATTTAATGCGACATGATGGCCTCTTGCTTGACGCTTCTCTATTCATTTAATGCAGCGTGCCTATTGTCTGACCTTGTTGGCTGCAGGCCATGCTGGTGGCATGACCATCGTTGCTGCTGACCAGGCCCCCCTTGGGCTAAATCCAACTTACCCCCTTTCTTCCTTCCTCGTTGGGTTGTTTGCTAGTCCGTCAAGGCCTTAAGTGGGACGAACCCCACGTAGCCCAAGAAGAGAAATTTATCCCTTTCTCATGTAACGGATCAAGGAAATCATCCAAAATAATCTCCTTAATTCCAGGACTTGTATCTTGTATGGAATGTAGATATTTTTTACGTATTTGTCAGCTTAATGTCTAGCATTATTATCTCCTTCATTTACGTCCTTGTATAGCTTATATAATGTACAAACATGTCATGAATAATATTGAGCAGAAACCATTTCCATACTGAGTGTAAACTCTTATATGGTATCACGAGCCATTTCTCTCCACTGAGACCGACTCTGTTTCTATGGCTTCCCTTGCAAAAACTTCCCCTCACACCCTAATCTCCATCAACGCTGCAGGCCAACTTCCCCAGAAATTAACTGGTCCCAATTTTCCCTCATGGAGTGCAACCCTTTCCTCTTTACTTCTCGGCTATGACCTTATGAGATTCCTGGATGGAACTCATTCCTACCCTCCCCAGCCCACTCATCCTGCTGAAGATGCAGACATTGTTGCCTACTTCACCTGGTTTCGGCAAGATCAACTCCTTCTCAATGGCATACTTGCCTCTGTTGCTGAATCTATCACTCCACTCATCGCCTCAGCCAAGACTTCTCGCATCGTTTATATGCAAACAAGTCTCGATCCCGCGTGATGCAACTCAAGGAGCACCTCACCCTTCTTCAACGAGGTGATCAACCGATTGCTGCATACCTTCAAGATGTCAAAAGCACCATCGATGAACTCGCCATCATCGATACTCCTCTGTCCTCTGACGACATCACACTTCATGTTCTTCGTGGCCTTGGTCCCGACTACCGTGATCTGGTTGCACCTATCCACACACGTGAGACCCCACTCACATTTGAGGAATTGCATGATCTTTTGACATCCCATGAAACCTATCTGTAGCGGCTCAACAAGGCAACTCAGCACCTTGTTACAACAGCCAATCCCACCAATCGTCGACCTTAGAACAAACCCTCCCCTCCTGAGCGACGTTCTGACTCGTCTTGGCCTGTTCCACACCACAAACCCAATGGGTCCCACTCCAAATACAAAGGCAAATGTCGGTTGTGTGGTGAAGTTGGTCACTCAGCTAGCTTCTGCCCCAAACACTCTGTTCAAACCAAAACTGCTGCTGCCAATTGTGTTGGCACCAATCAACCTCAGTCCTCTAAATGGCTTGTCGACTATGGGGTGTCTCACCATATCACCTCCGATTTTTCCAACTTAACCATCAACTCAGAGTATTATGGAACTAATGAAGTAGTTATTGGCGATGGCACAGGTTTACTGGTTACACACATCGGCTCCTTCACTTTTCAATCGCCACATCGTGTTTTTAACATGCATGATACTTTATGTGTTCCTGCCATACATAAGAATTTAGTCTCTGTCCATCATTTTACAAAACAAAACAATGTGATCAACCTTTTATCTTGTGAAGGATCAGACAACGGGGGCACTACTTCTTCGAGGACGATGTGAAAATGGGGTCTATCCTCTTCCTCCAGCATCCCACACCTCTCAATCCATTGTTGCAAATGTTGGTGAACGTACAACTGCATCTATTTGGCACAGTCGGCTTGGCCATCCCAGCAATAAAATTGTTTCTCATGTTATTTTCAGATTTCATTTACCTGTTTCTAGCTCACGATCAGTCTCCATTTGTTCTTCTTGTCATTCTAATAAAAGCTGTTCAATCCAAGATTTCAAGTTTTGTGTAATTACATATTTACACATGGATTTTGATGATAACAAATGAATTCAAAAAATAAAGAAGTCTCAAGCTCAAGTTGTCTACACAATGGAATCAAGCACATCAAAGAAACAAGCATGAGCAAGAAGGGAACAAGTTCACATTAAAATTATAGAGTAATGTTGTAAATCTCTTCAAAATTCGAAATTAGGATTAATGCTCAAAATTAATATTTTATCATAAAACATTAAAATACATTTTTCACATGTGCATGAATATTTTTGAAAATTAAATTTGAAAATTTTGAAAGATAATTGATTGTCATCTTTTACATGTGCATGCCTTGATTAAAGGGTTGAATTTTGAAAATATTAAAGATGATTGATTGTCATCTTTCACATGTGCATGTTTTATTTGAATATTTTCAAAAGTGATTGATACTTTTTTGGACTTATACAAAAGGTAGATGATTTTGTTTGAAAAATTTGAAAAGTAAAGTGTCCTCATTTTGTCATATGCAAAAAGTAAAAGATTAGGTTTGAATTTTTTGAAAAGGAAAGTGTGCTCATTTTGTCATATGCCAAAAGTAAAAGATTAGGTTTGATTTTTTTTAAAAAGTGAATGATGTTGTTTTTGACAATTGAAAAAGAAGAACCTTTTATTTGAATTTTTTTGGAAAAGTGAATGATGTTGTCTTTGACATGTGAATCTTTTTAAATTTGAATATGAAGTCTCATATGCCTATAAATAGATCATTTGAGAGCTTCACATTTACAACACCAAGAGCATACAACATTCATTCAAAACTTTCATTCTCTCTTCTCTAAGCATTGAGCCTTAATCCTTATTCATTTTGAGAAATATAGTTTGAGCTGTATTGTTCTTATTTCACTCATTGAGGAGTCTTTTCTGATAACCTACCCACTATCAGCTTTTGTATCAGAAAAATTGTGTGTATAACCCTTGTGTGTGTAGAAAGTATTCTACACGGGGAATAATTGAATCACCACGTGTAAGGTGATTGCAAGTGTAGAGGGTGTTCTACACGGATCCTTTGTAGCGGTGTTGTTCAAAGGTGTAATAGGTTTCTATCTCCACCTGAAGGAGGTTGAATAGTGAATTTGAGAATCCTCAAGGGGTAGCTTGAGGCGAGGACGTAGGCAGTGGGGCCGAACCTCGTTAACATACTGAGTTTGCTTCTCTCTTACCCTTACTCTTTATATTTATTGTTACTTCATATTTTGTTTATATTTTATATTATATATTTGATTTATAATTGTTATTTTTTTAATACAACTCAATTCACCTCCCCTCTTGTGTTAGTCATCTGGGCAACAATTGGTATCAGAGCTAAGAGCTCTATTATAAGATTAACTATCTTTTGAGTTAAGATCTTATGGCTAACATTGCAGTTTCATTTGGTGAAGGTCAATCTAGCAGTCGGCCTCCACTCTTTTGTGGAGATAATTACTCATTCTGAAAAGTTAGAATGAGAATATTTTTTCAAGCTCAAGGTAGAGAAATCTGGAAATGTATTGTAAATGGACCTTATATTCCAACAAAAGCGGTTGATGGAGTAAAGGTCAAAAAGGAAGAAGAAGAGTTTGATCGTGAAGACGATAGACTTTATACTTTAAATTTAACTGCTATGAATTTATTATATAATGCTCTTAATGGAAATGAATTTAATAGAATAATGAATTGCGCTACGGCAAAAGAAATTTGGGATAACTTGGAAGTTACTTATGAAGGAATTTCGCAAGTCAAGAAATCAAAAATTTATATTCTTACTCATGAATATGAAATGTTTAAGATAAATGATGATGAATCTATTTCTAGTATGCACACTCGTTTTACTGACATCATAAACAGCTTGACAGCTCTTGGCAAAGTTTATACTAAGGTGGAGATAGTAAGAAAAATTCTCAACTCTTTACCAAAACGTTGGGAATCAAAAGTTACAGCGATTCTTGAAGCTAGAAACCTCAAGAAGCTCGAAGTCAATGAACTCATCGGGTCACTTATCACCCATGAGTACACATTGAAAAGAGGAGAAGAAGAATGAAAGCCAAAGAAGAGCTTAGCACTTAAAGCTGTTCCTCATGAAAGTGAAAGTGATGAAGATGAGGAAAATGACGATAAAGATGAAGAAGTTGCGATGATAACAAGAAGAATTCAGAGGTTCTTGAAGAAAAATAGAACTCCTCCGAGGAAATCTTTCAAAAAGTTTTCCAAGAAAGATTCAGGTAAAAATGACACTTTAATTTGTTATAAATGCAATAAACCTGGTCATATCAAGCCAGATTGTCCTCTGCTAAAGAAAGATCGAAACAAGGGTAAGAAAGCAATGAAAGCTACATGGGATGATGATTCAAGTAGCTCAGATAGTGAAGCAAGCAATGAAGAATCAGTAAATCTTTATCTTATGGCTAAAGATGACATTGAGGTAACAAATCTTGATAATATTGAAAATCCTTCATATGAAGAATTGTAAAATATTTTAGAAGAGGTTTATGAGGAATTTGAAAAATTGGGTATCAAATATACTGCTTTGAAAAAGAAAAATTTTTCTTTAATAAATGAAATTGAAATTTTAAGAAAAGAAAGTATCATTTTGAAAGATGAAAATCTTGAATTGAATAAGAAGAAAACCGATTTAGAAAATATTGTTGAAAACTTTACGAATGGAAAAAGAAATTTTGAAAAACTTCTTGGTAGTCAAAGATGTGTTTTTGACAAGGCAGATTTGGGATATATGCCAAAACAAAAATACAAATCTTATAAAAATTTCTTTGATAATTATTCTACATCAAAGACTAATATTCAAAATTCTTTTCATAAAAATAATTTTGTCAAAAAAGGATATTATTATAATCATTCAAGTTTTTCATATATGTCACATGCTATTTGCAATTTTTGTAATAGAAATGGTCATAATTATCATACTTGTCCTATTAGAAGAAATCATACAATGACTATTAGGGCCATATGGGTACCTAAAAATCTTGTTTCTTCTAATACTAATAAATAAATGACCCAAAGAACTTGGGTACCAAAAAAAATCATTTTAATTGTTTTTATAGGTATGCATGAAGTCTTCCACAAGCAAAAACAAATGGTTTTTAGATAGTGGATGTTCAAGACACATGACGGGAGACAAGACTAAGTTCTTTGATCTTAGATCTAAAGAAGAAGGACACGTGACATTTGGAGACAACTCGAAAGGGAAGATCGTGGGAATAGGTAAAATTGGTAATGAATTTTCTCTCATAATTGAAGAAGTTCTACTTGTTGACGGTCTAAAACATAATCTTTTGAGTATAAGTCAATTATGTGATAAAGGATTTACAGTTACTTTCAAAATGGATAAATGCATTATTTTGAATGATTATGATTGTAATATTTGTTTTATTGCTTTTAGAAGTAACATTGTTTATACAATCGATTTTGAAGAAATTACCCCACAAGATGCAATTTGTTTTTCAGCTCAAGATAAAACTAGTTGGTTATGGCATAGAAGACTAGGTCATGCCAACATGGAACTTATTTCCAAACTTTCAAAAAATGATCTTGTGAGAGGTTTACCAAAAACATATTTTCTTAAAGAAAAAATTTGTGATGCATGTCAATTTGGTAAACAAACAAAAACTTCTTTTAAAACTAAGAAACATATTTCCACTATTAGACCATTGCAACTGATACACATGGATCTTTTTGGACCAAATAGAGTTGCAAGTTTAGGAGGAAAATATTATGCATTTGTTATTATTGATGATTTCTCTTGATATACTTGGGTCATCTTTCTTGCTCATAAAGATGAGGCACATAATGCCTTTACCAAGTTATGCAAGAGAATTCAAAATGAAAATGGCTATACTATTTCAAGTATCCGAAGTGATAGGAGAAAAGAGTTTTTTAATAAAAATATTGAAACATTTTGTGATGAAAACGGTTTTGTGCATAGTTTTTCTGCTCCTCGAACTCCTCAACAAAATCGGGTAGTAGAGAGGAAAAATAGATCTCTTCAAGAGATGGCAAGAACAATGCTCAATGAGAACAACTTGCCTAGTTATTTTTGGGCCGAAGCGGTAAGTACTGCATGTTATGTTATAAATAGAGTTATGTTAAGGTCTAAATTAGATAAAAGCCCCTATGAACTTTGGAATGAGAAAAAGCTCAATATTGGTTACTTTCATGTATTTGGATGCAAATGTTTTATTTTGAATGATAAGGATAATTTAGGCAAATTTGATGCAAAATCTGATGAAGGTAGGGGTGTAAATTTTAACCGGAAAACCGGACTGGACCGGCCCGGACCGGACCGGTTGTGCCAGTTTTGAACCGGTCCGGTTCGGAACCGGTTTCATAAAATGAAAAATCGGCCGGAACCGGTCCGGTTTCGGTTCCGGCCATTTTTAGACCGAACCGGCCCGGACCGGACTGGTACTATTTAATATGTGTATATTTTTTTATTTATTTAATGTTATATGTTATATATTTTATATTATATATAATTTTTTATATATAATATATAATAATATAATTATAATTATATATAAGAGAGTGTTATTTTAATTTATAAAATAAAAGTTTAATCTCAAACATGAAAATTTAATTGATCATATGCTTTAAATATATAATATTATAAATATATATTATTTATTAATAACATTTTATCATAAATTCATAAGAAGTAAGAACCTAAAAAGAAAGAAAATCACTCAAATATTATTACTAAATTTTAATGGGCTAATACATTTAAAACTCTTTATATTTTTTTTATAAGTACATAAGACATTAGTAGATAAATATAAATTATATATATTAGCATATAATTTATATAAAGCCATACCAAAGCTATACTAATAGCATAAATTTTTTACATAGCACTTTTGTTTTGCATAGCAGTCTTTTTATATAGTAGTTTTTTTTTTAAGTAGAATTTTTTGACATAGCAGTTTTTTTTTTTTATAAACATATTTTTTTATAATAAATATATATTTTATTAAAACCGGAAAACCGGACCGAACCGGACCGGAAACCGGTAAAACCGAAATACCGGTTTAGGAGGGTAATCGGTGCGTAATCGGTTTTGAAAAATGTAAAACCGGTGCCTACCGGTTCGGTCCTAGATTTTGTCTAAAACCGGACCGAACCGAACCGGTTACACCCCTAGATGAAGGTATCTTTTTCGGGTATTCTACTAATAGTAAAACTTATAGAGTATTCAATAAAAAGACTTTGACTGTACAGGAATCTATGCATGTAGTATTTGATTAATCTAATTTTTCACTCTCCAAGAAATCTATTGATGAAGAAACAGGAGGTATAAATAATATGGAAAGTCTCAATGTCAACAAAGAGAAAACAATAGAGGAAGTTCAACATGGAGCCATCAGGAAAGATCATCAAAATTTAATACAAGATGCAACCAAACAGTGGAAATTTGTGAAAGATCATCAAGTGGAACAAATTTTGGGAGAACCTTCACAAGGTGTAAGTACTCGATCATCTCTTAGAAATATTTGCAATCATACTGCTTTTCTATCTCAAATTGAACCCAAAAATATTGATGACGCACTTCTTGATGAATCTTGGATTCTAGCTATGCAAGAAGAGTTGAATCAATTTGAAAGAAATAATGTTTGGACACTTGTTCTTAGACCCAAAAATCATACTATTATTGGAACAAAATGGGTTTTTAGAAACAAGAAAGATGAGTCCGGAGTCATTACTAGAAATAAGGCTCGACTTGTAGCCCAAGGTTTTAATCAAGAAGAAGGAATCGATTATGATGAGACATATGCACCTGTCGCAAGATTAGAAACTATTCGAATGCTACTTGCATATGCTTGTTATAAAAATTTCAAACTTTTTCAAATGGATGTTAAAAGTGTTTTCTTAAATGGTTTTATAAATGAAGATGTATATGTTGAGCAACCTCCAGATTTTGAAAATCATATTTTCCCAAATCATGTTTTCAAACTCACAAAAGCACTATATGGACTTAAACAAGGTCCTAGAGCTTGGTACGAAAGACTTAGTGGTTTCTTGATTGAAAAAGGTTTTTCAAGAGGAAAAATCGACACAACTCTTTTCATTAAATATGAAAATGATGATATTCTTTTGATTTAGATTTATGTTGATGATATAATATTCGGTGCTACTAATGAAAATATGTGTCAAGTTTTTGCTAAGTCTATGCAGGAAAAATTTGAGATGAGCATGATGGGAGAACTTACATTCTTTCTCGGATTGCAAATTAAGCAAGCAAAAAGTGGGACATTCATCAATCAATCAAAATATATTAAGGAATTACTGAAAAAGTTTGGGATGGAAAATGCTAAGGAAATTGGAACACCAATGAGCCCATCAACTAAACTTGATAAAGATGAATCCGGTAAGCCAGTTGACTCGAAGATATATCGAGGTATGATTGGTAACTTATTATATTTAACAGCCAGTAGACCAGATATTATGTTTAGTGTGTGCTTATGTGCACGCTTTCAATCATCTCCAAAAGAATCACATTTAATTGCAGTTAAGCGCATTCTTAGATATCTTAATGGTACAATTAACCTAGGGTTATGGTACCCTAAGCACACATCTTTCGATCTAATCAGCTACACAGATGCAGATTATGCTGGCTATAAAATAGATCGAAAAAGCACTACTGGAGCATGCCATTTCTTAGGTCATGCACTAGTTTCTTGGTTTAGTAAAAAATAAAATTCTGTTGCACTATCTACTGCTGAGGCAGAATATGTTGCTGCGGGTAGTTGTTGTGCTCAAGTTCTTTACATGAAGCAACAACTTGAAGATTTTAAACTCATGTATAATCACATTCCAATCAAATGTGATAATACAAGTGCTATAAATCTTTCAAAGAACCCAATACAACATTCTAGAACTAAGGATATTGAAATAAGATATCATTTTCTTCGAGATCATGTGCAGAAAGGCGATATAGTACTAGAATTCACAAACACACACGATTAGTTAGCAGATATTTTCACAAAACCTTTACCAGAAGATAGATTATGTATGATCAGAAGATAAATAGGTATGATGCATGCTATGAATATCTCTTAAAAGATAGACTATAGTCAATAAAAATAGAGATAGATTTTTTAAATGCTTTTACATAAACTTGAGATTTTTAGCCTCATGTTTGAGACGCTCATTCTCTTCATACAATATCATGTCATTCTTATCCATGGGAACCGGCAAGCGGAATGAAGAATCTAATAAAGATTTCAACTGTTTATTCTTCTGCCGAATGATTCCTTCCCTTGTGTGAGACTCTTGAACAATTCGTTGAAGTACAACAATTTGTTTTTTGAGCTTTTCAACTTCATGATTTTTGACTTGTAGCCGCTGAGAAAAAGCAACAATAGAGGAAGAGTAGCGAGTCCCAAGACTCACCAAGTCATAAATAGCATTAGAATCTGACTTATTAGTCAGATTATTATTTTCCTGCTGCAACATGGCACCAATGGCAGCTGCAGAAAGGACAGGAGGTTGAGATGCAGAATGCCTCATGGATGGATCTAGAGAAATGTTAGAACAATGAGCCATTGAGAAAAGAATAGAAGGCTTAAAACGAGAATGTTGAAGGAATGCAGATGAGTTATAGAGATGAGAAGAAAACTTGATGCGGATTGGATGAACTTCAGGACTGATTTTATAGAGATATCATAAAGAACAAGACAAGTTATCATCCAAGTCAAAGAGCAATGTATTTTTTTTCCGATCGGTGAAAATTACATTTTTTTAGAAACTCGGAGCCTTCAATCTCATTTGTCAACAATATCAGGCGATTTTTTCAAATCTCCAGCCGCACTTGTCGGGTCACGGACGGATGAAATTTATTTATTTTTTTTAACTATCTACAGTGTCTACTAACGTACCGTTTTCTTCAGATCCATTTAATTGTTGCGGATCCTTTTTAATATGCCAAAAGTGGGAGAAGTGTTAGACTAGAACATTAACATTGTTTGAATTGCTAAACTTATTATATATGCTTGAAATTATATTTATACTTTTGCTTGAAAAACTAACGCACATTCTCAGGGGGAGCTTAAGTATTAATACAGCTTTCAGGTTCTATCAAGTATTTGTCATCATCAAAAAGGGGGAGATTGTTGAACCCAAGATTTCAAATTTTGTGTAATTATATATTTACACATGGATTTTGATGATAATAAATGAATTCAAAGAATAAAGAAGTCTCAAGCTCAAGTTGTCTACACAATGGAATCAAGCACATCAAGGAAACAAGCATGAGCAAGAAGGGAACAAGTTCACATTAAAATTATAGAGTAATGTTGTAAATCTCTTCAAAATTTGAAATTAGGATTAATGCTCAAAATTAATATTTTATCATAAAGCATTAAAATACATTTTTCACATGTGCATGAATATTTTTGAAAATTAAATTTGAAAATTTTGAAAGGTGATTGATTGTCATCTTTTACATGTGCATGTCTTGATTAAAGGGTTGAACTTTGAAAAAATTAAAGATGATTGATTGTCATCTTTTACATTTGCATATTTTATTTGAATATTTTCAAAAGTGATTGATACTTTTTTGGACTTATACAAAAGGTAGATGATTTTGTTTGAAAATTTTGAAAAGTAAAGTGTGCTCATTTTGTCATATGCAAAAAGTAAAAGATTAGGTTTGAATTTTTTGAAAAGGAAAGTGTGCTCATTTTGTCATATGCCAAAAGTAAAAAATTAGGTTTGATTTTTTTTAAAAAGTGAATGATGTTCTCTTTGACAATTGAAAAAGAAGAACCTTTTATTTGAATTTTTTTGAAAAAGTGAATGATGTTGTCTTTGACATGTGAATTTTTTTAAATTTGAATATGAAGTCTCATATGCCTATAAATAGATCATTTGAGAGCTTCACATTTACAACACCAAGAGCATACAACATTCATTCAAAACTTTCATTCTCTCTTTTCTAAGCATTGAGCCTTAATCCTTATTCATTTTGAGAGATATAGTTTGCGCTGTATTGTTCTTATTTCACTCATTGAGGAGTGTTTTCTGATAACCTACCCACTATCAGCTTTTGTATCAGAAAAATGGTGTGTATAACCCTTGAGCGTGTAGAAAGTATTCTACACGGGGAATAGTTGAATCACCACGTGTAAGGTGATTGCAAGTGTAGAGGGTGTTCTACACGGATCCTTTGTAGCAGTGTTGTTCAAAGGTGTAATAGGTTTCTATCTCCACCTGAAGGAGGTTGAATAGTGAATTTGAGAATCCTCAAGGGGTAGCTTGAGGCGAAGACGTAGGCAGTGGGGCCGAACCTCGTTAACATACTGAGTTTGCTTCTCTCTTACCCTTACTCTTTATATTTATTGTTATTTCATATTTTGTTTATATTTTATATTATATATTTGATTTATAATTGTTATTTTTTTAATACAACTCAATTCACCCCCCCCCTCTTGTGTTAGTCATCTGGGCAACAAAAGCCATCAACTTCCATTTGGTACCAGCTCTCTTACAAGCAACTCACCACTTGAATATATTTTTTCCGATGTTTGGGGTCCCACGCAAATTTCCTCCACTGATGGCCATCGCTACTATGTCATTTTTATCGACCATTTCACACGATATTGCTGGTTGTTTCCCATGCATAACAAATCTGATGTATCTGCCATTTTTCCTCAACTTCGTTCTATCTTAGAAAAACAATTTGGCTGTCCCATAAAAAATTTATACACTGACAATGGAGGCGAATATGTTAAACTTCGATCATATCTCACCTCCCATGGCATCGACCATCTCACCACTCCTCCTCACACTCCACAATTAAATGGACTTTCTGAACGACGACATCGTCAAATCGTCGAAACCGGCATGACTCTACTCACTCAATCCCATATGCATACAAAATATTGACATCTTGCATTTCAGACAGCCGTGTACCTTATGAATCGGCTTCCCACTCCCATTTTACAACATCAATCCCCCTTTGAGAAATTATTTGGCACCTTGCCCAATTATCTTAAATTACGGACCTTCGGTTGTTTGTGTTTTCCTTGGCTTAAACCATACAATTCCCACAAACTTCAACCCAAGTCTTCTGCGTGTGTTTTTATCGGGTACTCCACCTCTCAACATGCTTATAAGTGCCTCCATATTCACACTAACAGAACCTATGTATCTCGCCATGTTACGTTTGATGAAAGTCACTTTCCTTTTCATGATCACTCTGCAGCTTCACCCCTTCCCACCCAGACTGAGACACATACTCAGCCTCCTCTTCACTTAGTATGTTCTCCCAGTCCTCCACCCTTACTCTTAGACCCACCGAATTCACGTCCTTCCTCTCCTACCATCAACAATAACTCTCGCCCGATCTCACAACGTCCTCCAGAAGTCCCTGCGCCTCCGGTCACTACCAGTGAACACCCCGGTCCATCTATTGCTCCACTCTCTGGCAGGATTCACAGCATGACAACTCGAGCCATGAAGAACATTCACAAGCCCAAAGAACTCTACACGGTCGCCAAGCATCCACTTCTAGCATCTCTAGAGCCTCAAAATGTCACTCAAGCTCTCAAGGATCCTCAGTGGAGACGGGCCATGAGTGAGGAGTTCACAGCTTTGCTACGCCACGGCACATGGGAGTTAGTTCCTCCGTCCACTCACATTCAACCTGTTGGCTGCAAATGGATCTTTCGAGTCAAACGTAAGCCTGACGGAAGTACCGATCGTTACAAAGCCCGCTTGGTGGCTAAAGGCTTTCATCAACAATATGGACTCGATTATAAAGAGACGTTCTCTCCCGTGGTCAAACCAGTCACCATACGGGCAATTCTTTCGTAAGCATTAACCAATGGGTGGTCTCTACGGCAACTTGACGTTAATAATGCTTTTCTCCACGGCACCTTCACGGAAGACGTCTACATGAAACAACCCATTGGATTTGTTGATCCTCAGTTTCCAGCACATATTTGCAAGCTTCGACAGTCCCTATATGGGTTAAAACAGGCTCCCCGTGCATGGTACACCGCACTCAGCACTTATCTCACTCGAATGGGCTTCTCTCAATCTAAAGCCGATCCTTCTCTGTTTATCTACCACAAAGATTCGGTTCAGGCATATTTATTGATCTATGTTGATGATCTTATCTTAACCAGCAACTCTTCTTTGTTTGATAAGCAGGTTATTCATCAACTCGGCCAACATTTTTCACTCAAAGATCTTGGCTCCCTTCATTACTTTTCTGGGTGTTGAAGTCATTCCCACAGCAACTGGTCTGTTTCTTACTCAACAAAAATACATTCGGGATCTCTTAACAAAGCATCACCTTGATGGAGCAAAAGCTGTGCAGACGCCACTCTCCACCTTGGAAAGACTCCAACTGAATGATGGCACTCCAGCCGTGGACAGTACCATCTATCGACAACTTATTGGCGTTCTCCAATACCTTTCATTTACCAGACCAGATGTGGCTTATCCTGTGAATAAGCTAGCTCAATTTATGCATAAACCCACCCAAACGCATTGGACTGCTCTCAAACGTCTCCTGCGGTATCTGAAAGGGACAATCAATTTTGGGTTGCAGTTTCATTGCTCCTCCAATCTCCAAGTCTCTGCCTTCGCTGATGCCAATTGGGCACGAAATGTTGATGATCGCACTTCAACCAGCGCCTATGTAATCTTCTTAGGCAACAACCCTATCTCCTGGTGCACCAAAAAGCAACGTGCCGTTGCTCATTCCTCCACCGAAGCAGAATACCGTGCACTCGCCACCACCACTTCTGAGCTTGCATGGCTCATGGGGCTATTCAAAGAGCTGGGTCTTCAACCGCCAACTCCTCCAAAAATTTTCTGTGACAACATTGGCGCCACACAGCTTAGTATAAATCCCGTACATCATAGTCGCATGAAACACATTGCCATTGATCTACATTTCCGAGATTATGTGAAGAAAGGCCTCCTTACCGTTAATCATGTGTCTACTCATGACGAATTAACAAATGCTCTAACCAAACCTCTCACACGGTCCCAATTTCATACTTTGCATTCCAAGATTGGCGTTATCGACGGTACTGCCATCTTGCGGGGGCGTGTAACGGATCAAGGAAATCATCCAAAATAATCTCCTTAATTCCAAGACTTGTATCTTGTATGGAATGTAGATATTCTTTATGTATCTGTCAGCTTAATGTCTAGCATTATTATCTCCTTCATTTACGTCCTTGTATAGCTTATATAATGTACAAACATGTCATGAATAATATTGAGCAGAAACCATTTCCATACTGAGTGTAAACTCTTATATCTCACACCCATAGAAAAGGAGTACTTTCATCTCAACTAGTCTCTGTCACATGAAACGTCTTCCAATGCACATCCATCTCACCTTGTCGTCCAGTACAATAAATCGTGACAACACAAGTTCATTTCTTGCACTTACTAATCTACATGGCCTTCTAGGGTCTTTTCCAATCTATAAAGAACTTGATGAAAACATGATTTTCTCCCACTAGATCAGATGGTAAAGAAAAAGTGAATGATAAATCCTTAAACAGATCCGATATTTTGAGCGAGAATAAATCGAAGACATTGCTTCATTTGCTACCAAACAAACATGGAATCAACGACATTTTAACTTGTTTTCTTTGTCACTTGTGTACGTATCAAAGCAGAGCAATGGAACAAGATCTAGCAAGCTAGGATTACAAAATCACTTGGGAGCTCTGATCTGTTTAAGAAGCCTGAAAATGGGGTTTGCGTATTTTATTGATTTGAGGAGGATTTTTTGAGTAATTTATTGTGAAATGATTTTTCAAGTGTTTCTCAGCATTCTCATTCTATATCAACAAACTCTCTAGCTAGCAGTTGTCATTAGGGTTGGGCAACCGGGTACCGGACCGGGTATCCGGGTATACTCGGCCCGGAACTCGGATTCCAAATCCGGGCCTGAGTCCGGCCCGGATACACCCGGGTTATGACCCGGGTTGGAACCCGGATTGATCCGGATTTTTACAACCCGGAAATCCGGGTTCCGGCCTATACCCGGGTTTTTTTTTTTTTTTTAACACAGCCTGATTATTAAATTTTTTTCAGCAAAAATATATTGTGGCACTCTTTTTTTCTTTTTCAGATCTTGCACATAACATTCCTTCAAAATATTGTGGCACATACGTTTCTTCTTTTTTTTTTTTTCAGATCTTGCACATAATCAGTGCGTGTGCTAGCAGGATATCAAAAAATGTCAAGGGTCTCGTGTACTCTACCATTGTTAGTCAAACCCAAAATCATGGTGTTCCAGGATATCAAATCCCGTACACCCAAATCAGCAAACATCTTCATGGCATAATTAACTTACCCAAATTTAGCATACATTTCCATGAGTGAATTAGCAACAACTGGATCTGACTCAAAACCCGATTTAACCAAAGCATGAATTTGACCACCCTGCTCTGCTGGGGGGAGTGTACAAAAAGAACTTAGAACAATACTGAGTGTGAACTCAGTTGGCCTAAAATTCTTCCTCAAGCTCCACACAAAGAGTTGCAAAGCATCCTCAACACAACCATGTGCTGCATAGCCTGAAATCATGGATCTGATTCAAAACCCGATTTAACAACCAAAACAGATCAATAACAGCACTTGCTACAATGCTATTAGAATTAAATGGTTAAATATATAAACAACAGCATATAATTATATTCTATGCATGCAAAAGCATTACCAAATGTATAATGCATGCATGGTTTAGGCATATAATTATATTCTTTCCAGTCAAAGATGAATGAGAATGGTCCTTCTAAACTAATTAGGCATACAAGTACACGACTACTTGTTCTTCTTTTCTCATTCACTACTCAGAGCTGACATGCAAGCAGCATTGCTAATGTTCAAGAGACAGAATAGCAGCATTCAAGTGATAACTAGTAACAATATATGTGCTTTAATCAAAGGATAGAAATTAATTGCCAAAATGTAAGTTAGGAAACTTCATGATAGATCAAATCAGAATACCATGCTATACGAAAAAATCAAGAAAGAGAGAACTCAAGATGTACCTCTTTCAATTTATTTGCAAAAAAACAACAAATTAATATGGATGGGAAAAACAACAAAAAAATTTTCAAATTACACGTGTTTAACACGCTTGGAGAAATATTGCATGTTTGATGCATGCATCTACATGCAACATATCTTCGTCATATCTCCAACATTAATTAAGACTAATGTTAAATTATAAATTTAGTTTTCATTTGAGCAAAAATAAAATTTACAATTAAAAGATAATTTTTTTATATATAAATCATAAATCATCTATTTACTTTTTTTCAAATGAAATATGTAAAGTTACGCACTTTAAAAATGTATAAACCATTTTTTATTGATCAATGACATTCATTTTTACATAATTTTTTTTACTAACTCGTTTAATAATTGATTAATCAAAATAAAAAATAGAAAATTAATTTGTTGTTTTCTTTCTAGATTTCATGTTTCCCATCCAACTTAAAGAACATGATGCTAAAAAATCTACATCCAATTTATTTGCAAGTAGCCCTGCTTATCTATTCTTTATTTGCAAGTCAATAATTTAGGAGTTTCTTACATCCAATTTATCTTGGAGATTGTAACACTCCTAATTTTAAATTTCGTTGAACTTAATTAAAAGTGGATGTAGATTTTCTTAGGGCATTATGCGGTAAAATCATATTTAGATGCAATACCATAACAATTAAAATCAAAGCCATTCTAAACCATTGTGGAATGAAAAATTAACAACCAAAAAAATGGAGAACGGGATTAGAAGCTTAAAAGAAACTAGTCATAAGCTTAAAAGAAAAACAGAAACAAACCACCACTTTATACATGTTTAACAAAATAACAAAAAAAACCCAGATCTACCAAAGGTTCTTCCCCTTTTCATTTTCTACACAAATGTTACGAATAAATATTTTTTTTTTCCTGGTTCAAAGAGTTCGATTCATACCTTTTTCTTATCGTAATAAAACAGACCCAAATCTAAAACATACCCAAATCACAGAGAACAAACCTTGAGGTCGAGGATGATAGCGAGTTGGCGACGATGATGATGGGTCACGGGATGACGGGTTTTCTTCGACCGGCACTGAGGGAGGGAGGCTAGGGTTTCTTCGATCGGCACTGAGGGAGGAAAGGAGGGCTATCTTTACTTCGATCGGCCGACGGCAGTGAGAGAGGAAGGCTAGGGTTTCTTCGGAGAGAGAGAGAGAGAGAGAGAGAGAGAGAGAGAGAGAGAGAGAGAGAGAGAGAGAGAGAGAGAGATTGTGGGGGGGGGGCGGGAATCGGGATGCAGGGTGCCAGGGGCATATAACCCAGTGCCAAAACGGCGTCGTTTTGGCACAGAGAGAGAGAGAGAGAGAGAGAGAGAGAGAGAGAGAGAGAGAGAGAGAGAGAGAGAGAGTCAGATTGTGGGGGGGGGGGGGGGGGGCGGGAATCGGGATGCAGGGTGCCAGGGGCATATAACCCAGTGCCAAAACGGCGTCGTTTTGGCACTGGGTTTGAGTTTTAAAAGAATTCGGGTACCGGATTTAAAACCCGGGTACCAGGTTTAAAATCCGGTACCCAACCCGGGTGCACCCGGGTTTTAGAAACCGGGTACCGGCCCGGGTGTTTTCCGGGCCGGGTGCCCGTAATCGGAACCCGGTTATCCGGGTTCCGGACCGGGCCGGAAAAAAATCCGGCCCGGTTGTCCAGCCCTAGTTGTCTTGTATTTTGTCAGAAGACTTTTGAGCATCTTTATGAACCTTTCAATGACTATCAAGAAAGATCTATAGTTACTTTACGGCTAAGTGAGAACGCAGAGGGATGATATTTGGGAAATAGACGATTATGTCACCAATGGTTAAAAAACCGAAGGCATAGACTAAAGAGACAACCACTCGATTCTTAAGGCGGACAGAGGTGGTGCAAAAAAATGATAGAGGTGGTGGGTTGAAGTTGGATTGTAATGGTTGAAAGATGGCAGAAAGATGGTTTCATCATGCATAACATATAATCTAGTACATCGGGATTTAGGCTAGTTTGGATAGTGAGATGAAATGATCTTTGAATGGTAGTGAAATAGTTTGTGAATAATAATAAAATTATTTGAGTTAAGATGTTTTATAAGATTTTGAAAAATAAGAGAGAAAAAGTTGAATAAAAATATTATTAAAAAGTATTACTTTTGTTTTAGAATTTGAAAAAATACATTTGGTTTTTGTGTTTTGTTTGAAAATTTAAAAAATCTGTAATAGTTAGGTAATGATTAGATGAAAATTTGAAATTGAAAAAATATTTATATTTAAATATTAAGATAAGATGAGATGAAATAAAAGGCTTTTTCTATCCAAACCAGACCATGCAAATCTCACATTCCGCTGTATCCGGCTGGAAGAGGGACTCATTACCGTATAGGTTCATGCGGCGTGGTACATATAGTTTATAAAGTTTTAAACAAGGAAAACACTGGCTCACGGATGATTTCATCTACCGATTTTTTTTTTTTTTTACTACTTCGTAATTAAGTAAACATTTTTAAATGAATATGTAATTTTTTTATTTTTAAAAAATATCTAAATAATTTTAAAAATTTGTGATAGGAAAAAGAAAAAGTGAAAAAATAAAGATTTAAAATAATCGGTAAAAATTATCTGTAAAAATGATATGTAGACGTAGGAACATCTTTTAAACAAATCCTTACTAATGTTTTAAAATAGTATTTCCATCAACATTTTGGCGATGAAGTACAAAAAAAGCTGACATGCAGTTTAAGAAAAATTCTATTTATCATTATTATATTGTATATCTAAATTATTTATTTATTTATTTTTTAATAAGTATATGTATATCTATATTTATTTATACTGTATATCTAAATTATTTATTTATTTATTTTTAAAGATAATGTATAAAAGAACTTCGTAACTAATAAAAAGAGGACACCTCTCAAGAAACTTTTAAAAAATTAAATAGAAAAGCACAACCGGCATATCAGGTCAAAATATATAGAAAAAGATTTAAAATTTTTACAGACAAAAATTGCTTAAAAAACTTGTAAATTGTTTTTTAGAAGATAATAAAATAATCAAAATTCTTAGAAGAAATAAAAAAACACAGAAGAAATTAAAAAAAAAAAAAAAAAAAAAAAAAAAAAAAAAAAACCCTTTTCAAAACCCATTAATTAAATGACAAATCTAAAAATTCTTTTAAAAATAAAAAATAAAAATGATTAAAATTGTTTTATGTACGGAGAAGGTTAAAGGTGCACGAGATATATATATGTTTTTTTTTTTTTTTTATTACATTGTTCAGTACTTATAGTGCAAAAAAAATTGCACACCTCATGTATTCATTGTGTACATATAATTTACTCAAAAGAGTTTTAAAAGACTTCATTAAAAAAAAAAAAAAATTATTGGGGTGAACTCTTTGTTAACGTCGTGTTTTGTATGCCTTTAGGCTAGGCTCTCAGCAGCTGGAGTCTTCGGTCTTGAGGCTTGCAAACACAGAGAAAAGATCAAGATGAGGTGGCATTTGTGATAGCCAGGGGAGCCTCCAATGCCAAAGTCAGTAATGCTTTTAGAAAGTATGCAGGTGAGTAGAGGGAGTTCAGAGAGTCAAGATTGTAACCTCTTTTATATATGGTCGTGAGGATCGGGCAACCATGTCCTGGGGCTGGGGAGGGGATGTCCTCCTCAAGTCCCTTTTGCCATGTCCATTTAATGTAACATGGTCATCTGGAGGATGCATTTAATGTGGCGTGATCATCTGAAAATGCATTTAATATAGCCTGATCTTCTGTTTTGTTTTAGGGTTCAATCCCGTTGAAATGGTATGTTCCTTTTCCCTTTTCGCCAAGGCAGATTTTCTGCTCTTCTTAAGTAGTGGACTGACCTTTGCTTCGAGGCTCCAAATCCGGTTATGCAGGTCGAGAGCCCTTTAGTCGGGTTGATGGATGGCTTGTTTGGTATGGGCCCCTGGGTATTGGGCTTAGTCACTAGGCCTTTTGGGCCCTAGGGAAAAACTCCCTAACACACCTCTTTACACAAGCTTGGTTAGGGGTGTGCATTCAAATTGAATTCTCTTTTGGTCAATTCTAGAACCAAAAATTCTAGTGAATCCAGGTGGTTATCCGCCCGGATTGGACTCGGGTGGATAGAATATTTTTCTACCTATTTGGATCCAGTTATTTAACTGGTTATCCATAAACAAGTGTTTTTTTAAAATAGAATTTTTGTTTCAAAACGACATCATTTTTGTACATGCTAAACGACGACATTTTTCAAGTACAAAAACTAGAGTTGAAAAAAAAGATTTAAAATTGAATATCGGTTACAATTCAAGTATTCGGTTCTAAAATCGGATACTCGCTCATTTTGTAATTGATTTTACCTAAGCAGGCATCCATTTGGTTTTAAAAATCTAGGTAAGGATCCTAATATTCCCTAATATACGAATTCGTATCCGAATGCACACCCCTAAGCCTGATCTAGGTGGTTGTCCAAGTGCCACCCCGAAAGGCTAGGGGGATGGCCCTTCGGAGGCCATTTCTAGGTGGCCAAGATTAAGCCACCCAATGTGTGGCTATCGGCGGCAAATCCTAGCATAGATTGGGCAACCCACCCTTTGGTTTGCTAAGATTGGGCCGCGTGTTCGCCGATAGGCCCCTTCGTGCAACTTGATCTGAGCCATGGCTATCTCAGGGTTACTATGTGGTGGCTCTCGATGGCCACATTATGAATTTGTTTTTTCTTTTTAAGTTTATGATTTTTTAAATATATGTATTTCAAAAAGATTTTAGTTTTTTTACTTGCTTTTCATTTTTTTCCTAATAATTTTAAGTATTTTTATTTTCTTAAATAATTTTATAAACCTATCATCAAATTCATGTGTTTTTTAGAGCTTTTCAAAGTTTTGTTATTTCTTATGTATTGTTTTAGTGTTTTCTAAGGATTTTAACTATTTTACTATTTTTTCAAAATATAAGATCTTTTTCTAAGTTTTTGTGTTTTTTAAAATTATTTTTCTATGTTACTTTTTTTTCCAAGTTTTAATATTTATGATGATGTGATGCTGACAATATTTATATTTTTTCTTAAAACTAGCTTATATGTGTCCTCTTTCTATTGGTTATGATGTGGCAGGGCGAGCACTAACCTAGTTGGAGTCAAAATTTGACTTTCAACTTATGTAGGTTCCAATTTGACTTCAAGTCACTTCAAATAGAAATTCTAGAGAAATATATGAATGAATTGAATCTAATGTAGTAGTTGGTGGAGGGAGAAGTGCACTGAAGAGTTGCTGTTTTGCACACCTGGTAATATATTGTTCATTTTTCTGTTAATATACTGAAGAGTTGCTATTTCTGCACACTTGGAAATCCTAGTAGTTGTTGCTTTTGTTAAATTCTGAGATTAATATTGCTTAATTCTGTGTTTTTGGAGGTACTACTCATTTTGGGTTTTGTTGCTAAATTTTATTGGATATTTTTTGGAACGTCATGATAGATTTTATGGGTTTTTTTGGTTTAGCATAGAAGATTTTTGGGTGTTTTTAGTTTAGCTTAACAAATATGTGTAACAATTCATGTGGATGTATTTGGTTTTTCTGTAATTGCTGTTATGTGTTGTAACCTGGGGGTTTCTTTTTGTGCTGTTGTACATGGTATGTTGTTAGACATGAACACTAGTATGCTGCTATACATGGTTATTGAAATGTTGGAAGTGAATATTTATATAGGTGTTTTTTGTAATTAAGATGGTGTTGAAACTGCAGATTTCTTGTAGATGTTTATATGTGTTTTATAATTAAGAATGTGTTTTCTTATGTAGGTGCAGATTTTTTATTGACATGAAATGAGTATGTTGCCAGATTTTTGGTTAGTAATTAAGAAATGTAGATAGAATTTTAGATGATTTTAATCTCAATTTTTGGTTATTAGGATTAAACAACCTTTGAAAATATGATTTTTTTCAATATTAATTTAATTAGGATATAATTATTATTAACATTAAATTGGTAGAATTATAAAATGTGATAACAATAAATTAAATAAAAAATTATTAATGTAATAATATTTTATTATTATATAGAGAGTGATTTGCTAATCCAATATGAGGATTGAATTTAGATGGAATAGATAAATATAAAAAAGTGTGATATTTGCTAAATTTAAAAAACGCATTTAGTCAAGTTAATAAGAATGTTCTTAAGGTTGCGCCGAGGGATGGGGGTTTAGAAATTGAGTTTTGCTACATACAAGCACAATCGCGCACTAATCTGTATACCAATACTGATTTATTCATACTTAAACTTTAAATTAACACTGTTTTCAATAAAATCTACTTTTTGACCAATCACATCACATTGGTGCATAAATTGGTACGCAATTATGCTTGCAACTATATTTTTCCTTAGAAATTTTATAAATCCTAGTCAAAACGGTGCCCTTTTTCACTTCAAAACAACAACATTTTGCTTGAATGTGGGCTGGGTTGGGCGTTTTGGGCTAGGCTATTGCGGTTTTGGGCTTTTAAACCAAGATTTTCCCCTAAACCTTATTTTGGGCTTTTTTTTTTATTTTTTTATTTTTATTTTTTTCCTAAACCCTAAACTAAACCCTATTTTTATAAAACCTAAATTTAATTTTAATCTTTTTTTTAACCATAAGTTTTTTATTTATAGTTTTTTGTATAATTGTTAGTATTGATTATTACTAAATACTAATTCACTTGTGTCTAGTTTATGTATTATTAACTTATTACACTAGACTTATTTATATACTAATAACGAACTTGTTTTTATACTAGACTATAATATAGTATCTAATTAAATGTTATCATACTATAATATTACATATTATTATGTCTAATTATATGTTATTATACTATAATATTATGTACTATTTAACTTATTATATTAGATTTATTTCTATACTAATGTTTAACTTATTTCTATATTAGACTTATTTCTAGTATATGGTAAAATGTTTTGATGAGAGGCGACAATTTGTTTTTATGCCAAAACTATGTAGTAAAATTTTGTCTTCTTGCCCTCCTTTCATGCGTTGATAGTATTGTTTGCTAATATGTACTAGTCGATTTTGCAGGTTGGGCATTCTTGCATATTTTTCTATTGGTATGATGTTGAAATACCAATATATGGTTAAAAGACAATCAAATGATTCAAATAGTCTATTGATAGATCGAAATTTGAAATTGAAAAAAATACAAATTGCAATTAATATCCAAAACACTCGACATTGACTAGGATTAGAGAATGATCAGAGGTGCTAGAGAAAACTAATTACATTATAACAATTTCATTGACATGATTATTTTTTTTTGGGAATACTTATTTCCACTTGTGTTGGTATGAAGAAAAATGCTAGTCATTTAATGTTGGTATGAATATCGAGATTCTTTTTGTTGGACAACTTGAAATGAAAAGGCAGGAAATATCCTTGTAAACTAGCTTGTCTGTTGGGATTTGGAATTGGCTATGACCCCTTTTTCTAATAAATAAATAAATAATATGAGGACGAATAAAGTGAGATTTTGGACTAAAAGCAAGGGAAGAGCTTTAGGGGGAATCCACGGCTGACGTGCTGGAACCAGGTTTGCATGTTTGTCATTTAAGGGTGATTGTGCAGATGGTAAGACTGACACCTAAACTCGGCCACGAGTTCATCATTTTACTATTAATTAATATTATATACAGTCACTTTTATATATTTACTATACATTTTATTGATGTAATTAGTTATATCAATTTTTTTAATACACAATCAATCACATTAATAAAATACATAAAAGAATATGCAAAAATTACTAAAATTTTTGTTTACTATTTTAGGTCCCTTGGGTCCACATGCTGTCCAAGGGCTTCCCAACTCACAACAATTTCTAATCATCCACGAAAGAACACTAAAAAGTTGGGTGAAGCTCTCAACCGGTCGAGTGTATAGTCTATTTTTACACCTGCCAATCAGGAGCTACCGCATAGACTACTAAGCAAAATCCATCTTGCACCCCTATGCAGGTAATGTTTCTTTATCTCTGCTTCTCTTTGTCCACTCTCTTTCACTCTCCCTCTACCTCCTTCCCCCACCCTCATTCCAGCTCCATCCGTCTCTCTCTCTCTCTCTCTCTCTCTCTCTCTCTCTCTCTCTCTTTCTCTCTAAAATACGCTTTCCAATCCAACAAAAATAATCTCTCATTCAAAACTCCTCATCCTCTCTCCTCCGATTGTTGCCCCCCTCAATCTCAAGGAGGACTTGGTTTTTCTTTGTCTTCATGGTCTTCTTTGGAAGCTCTAGGGAGGAACAAGAAGCCAGAGAAAGATACATAAAAGAATGGTAGGTCCCAACACAGAACAACAAGTTATTTCTCTTCGGGTGAGAAAATACCACAAGTTTGAATAACAATTGATTTCTTGATTTTTCATTGACAACCAATGGCTACTTAAATAAGCAAAGCCAAGTACAAACCGACCATAATAAAAGGGAAACTTGCTAACTAATAACTGAACTACAATGCACGTAAAACAGAGCATAAAACAAAAAACATGACTAACGAAAATAACAAGCATTCCGAAAATAAACATCAAGTAACGTTAAACTCCCTACTACTAGCAACCTAGTCGACGCATGCGAAATCTTCTCGTTAACTGCTAATGACCCAGTCAATTCATGCGAGATGATCCTTCACGTGCTAACGACCCAGTACTGCATCTCCACGTCTCTTGCTAATGGCCCAGTATACTGGTTTTTCACGTCCACTCTCCCAACATTGTGGCCTATCAATACCTCCTCCATCAAGTGGATCCTTGTCCTCAAGGTCCATATTCGCAAACATCTCTCTCTCTCTCTCTCTCTCTCTCTTGAATACCACGTTGCCCGCTCAGCAAGAAGATGCTTCCATTATACTAAAATTTATTCCACTTCCCCTTCACCTTGGTCAGCTTCCAATGTCCGTTGATCAGTGATGTCCTCACATACCATGTTACTCGCATGTCCCTCCAAGAGTAACAACTGGGGTCTTTGGCATCTATGCCCGGCCGTAAAATGATCATTGCAATGAAAACAGAGGCCTTGTGCTCTCCTCCTTTGCATTTCCTCCCATGATAATCGCTTGATCGGATCAGCAGGTGCTGCGGGTGTTACACGAGCTACTGGTGGAAGAGCTAGAGGAGCTCGTGCAAGTGGGGGTGGTTGTAAGAATTCCTGCTGCATGCGAATCTCGTCCGAGATTTCCGTCCTTAAACCACCCATGAATGTTCCCACAAGAGCCTTTTGCGTCCAGCCTCTGACTCGATTGCCTAATTGTTCAAATTCCTGCTGGTATTCATGCAAGGAGCCAGTTTGCCTGATTCATGAAAGAGCTTCGTTAAAATCTTCGCAATCCGAAGGCTCAAAGCACGCCCATAATTCCTCTTCAAATTCTGTCCATGAGAGAACTCATCCTTCTTCTTAGAAAGTCCTACGGATCCACTACCACCACTGGTTGGCCACTCCTTCCAAGTGGTGGGAGGCCAAAGCCACTTTTTGGGCTTCGGGAGTATTCTGAAATTCAAAAAATTGGTTCACACGATTGAACCACTCCGTCGGGTCATCTCCGGAGAATCAAGGAAACTCCAATTTTGCCGTTTTGGAAGAGACAATATGCCGTCCCCCATCATGGCCTTCACGGTAGTGGTTACTATGCTGTGGAGGCTCCTGATTTGCGAGCAATACATCAGAGAGACGATTAAGAGTTTCTTCTAAATGCTGCAATCTGTCAGCCATGCCGAGCTCCATTCGGTGTAGCCCATCTTGAACTTCACCAAGCCTAGCCTCCAGATGCTCAATAAGTTATTTATTGGTTCCCATAATAACCTGACTCTGAGGCCAATGGTAGGTTCCAACACAGAATAACAAGTAAGTTATTTCTCTTCGGGTGAGAAAGTACCGCAAGTTTGAATAACAATTAATTTCTTGATTTTTCATTGACAACCAATGGCTGCTTAAATAAGCACAGCTACGTACAAACCGACCATAATAAAAGGGAAACTTGCTAACTAATAACTGAACTACAATGCACGTAAAACAGAGCATAAAACAGAAAACATGACTAACGGAAATAACAAGCATTCCGAAAATAAACATCAAGTAACATTAAGCTCCCTACTACTAGTGTTGAATCAACCCAAGTATGAAGGGCTGCACATGCACTGTTTTCATTCTTGGATTGTTAGGCACAGAAATTCTCACCCACCCACTCACCATTTCAGACTCACTTGGTCAAGAAGGGTGGCTATTTGTTCCCCATGATTTCTCCTATAAAAGGAGACGATTTGTGAAGAAAAAATTATCCTCACTGCGGTGAGAGATCAAGGGCAGTGAGAGAGGAGAAAGAAAGAGGGACGTGAGGGAGAATTGAGAATTTGAAGATTTTTGTAAATCTTGTACAAATTCTATAAAAGAGGCTCCAGTGGATGTAGGCAATTTGCTGAATCACTTTAAAATTGTTTTGCTGTGATTTTCAGACAGGCAGGAGGCACAACAATTGGTATTAGAGCTCTGGTTCGAACTGTCTGAAAATTCAAGTTGCTCAAAATCAATTTTTGACAACTCCAGGGTGTTCCTCGCATCTAGACGAATCCGTTACCGCAAACGGAATCGAAAACGAAGGTCAGACGAGCCCACATGCACCCCTAGAAGGTCCGCCCGTGCAGTACTATCATCCACGCGCGTCGGAGGAGAAAGACGACTGAGATACACGTGCCCTCACGCGCGCCAGAGGTTGAAGATGCGTGACAGACACGCGCCTCAGGCGCCCTACAGAGGTTCGGCGCATGAAATCCATGCGCCTCACGCGCTCCCCACGCGCACAAGCTACTGTGGCGCGTGTTTTCCATGCGCCAACGCGCCCCCAGACGCCCTACCCGAGCGTGTGCATCCCACGTGCCAGACGGATCTGAATCGTCTGTTTTTTAGATCTTTGTTGGGCTAGATCTAAGCCATTCGGAGTCCGATTTCAACAATTAAATAGGGTTTTCCAACTATTTGGATCATTCCGGACTCATCCGTACGGTTTAAATGTGGAGATTCACCATCGGTACATTCGATCTAAACCGTCCACGTGTTGCAGATCATTTTGGGCTAGATCCACGCCAGTTGGAGTTCCATTACGATGATCAAATAGTGTTGACAAACTATTTGGATCATCCCGGACTCATCGGTACGGCGGGAATATTGAGATTCGCCATCGGTATTTTCGATCTAAACCATTCATAGTTGCGGATCAGTTGTGGGCTTGATCGTAGCCAGTCAGAGTCATGATGGACTCATTTGTTTTAGGCTTGATCGCAGTCGGTTGGAGTCATGATGGACTCATGTGTTTAGGACTTGATCGCAGCCAGTTGGAGTCGTGCCAGACTCATTGGTTTTGGGGCTTGATGTCAACCAGCTGGAGTCCAATGTTGCCGGATTCAGTTCGTTTGGGCTTGATTTAAGCTAGTTGGGATCATGAAATTTGATAGAGCAAATTTCAGATCATTGGACGATGCTGATTAACTTGTTATATCAGCAGGTTTTGGCAGTTAATACAATTCATGGAGCATATTGTTATTAAGAGGAGAACCGCATCGGATCTCATTGTGGCTTTCTTTGAAAAGCCAGTTGTAAATAACAAAGTGCAGATGAAGCTTTGGTGTGGTAGTGTGGATACGTACAGTCTAAAGAGGTTCTGTCTAGGAGATTGAAAATTTTAAGTGTGTCCATTTTGACCCTCCAATCTTTCCGGGGAACTGACTTAGTGAGGTACTATTCATTTCTACGGTAAATTCATTAAAGTAATGTCATGAAGAAACAATTAAATTTCAGAAAAGGCAGAAGGTACTATTGTTGCCCAATAGCATTTGGCGTTGTGGTCAAAATGTTGGGAGGTCATGAGAATGGCTATGAGTAATTCTGCAAAGAAGTCGAAGTTGAAGTTTCTTAATGTAAGAGATCTTATCCTAGGTGAGGAGGTGCGCAGAAGAAATTCTGGCAAGATCTCGAGTTTGTGGCAAGACAGACCACAAAAGACTGCTAAAATCAGGAGAAAACTGAGAATGATGCTGTGAATATGGTGACTGAAGAAATACATGGCGTTGCATTTCTTGTAGTGCACAATGCTGTTAAAGACAGCTTGAAGATAGCAGTCATTCAGTAGTGTTTTCTCAAAAGGGCATGGAAGGTCACGAATGATTCATTGGTCTTGGCTCGTGGTAATGGTTGTGTGAATTAGATGAGAAAGTAAAAGGAACTCAGTTTTACTTTTCTAAAGAAATCTCCCTAGACCACAACATGAAGTACAGGTGTGAAAGATGGGAACAAAATGTCAGATGTTCCAGGGATATCTACACCTAAAGTTGATGATCACATAACTGCCAAGACGATCAGACCTCCATGGTGGTTACTACCTTAAACTATATCCTGCTGAATGAATGTAGTGAATTACGGTATGAAGAAAAAAATCTTGCAAGAAGGGAGATTATGCAAGTCGGAGACTGCACAAAAGATGAGCACATGCGATTGAAGACAGCAGCAGGATGATGAGTCAGTCAAGTCAGAGTTAGAGACCTCAGCAACAGGTTCTCTGATATGTGTCAAGGTCCGTGCGAGACCATTGATTCCTAGTGCAGTAGGAAATGTGTTGCCCTATATGTATGTGTTGATTAAGGGCATTGTACGTGATGAACTAAAGTTATGCATCACTTTAGTTAGTCTTCTGACTTGAAAACATGAGCTGTAAAATTGCATAGATGATAAGGGATCATGTTGGAGATAGAGCTCGGCATGTTGAGAACCAGTCTCCAGGTTGGAGATTGGTGTGATTGTAGGATTATGGAGCTGGTTTGAAAGCTGTAAAGGCACCAGGTAGATTGTTCGCTCGGTTGTGGCTCGAGTGAAGCTCAGTTTGCTCAAGGTGTACATGAGTGCGGACTCATGGACTCGAGTGAAAGAAGAATCCTAGAGAGTTGAGATTGTGCAGTGAAGCACTTGTAAATCTCCTCTAAAGAAAAACCCTTGCAAGTTCCGTGGATGTAGACGATGCTAATGCATTTGAAGATGCATTTGAAGAAGCATTTGGACATCCATTTGAAGACGTACCTGCAGATGCATTGGAGCGTATTCGATAGCAGAAATCTCTCATATCAAAGAAAGAGGTGCATTCATTTGAAAAAATGAATCAGTTTGCAAGCAGCCTGATATGACATACTTGGGTGGAGGGGGTGATTGTTGAATCAACCCAAGTATGAAGGGCTGCACATGCACCATTTTCATTCTTGGATTGTTAGGCACCGAAATTCTCACCCACCCACTCACCATTTCAGACTCACTTGGTCAAGAAGGGTGGCTATTTGTTCCCCATGATTTCTCCTATAAAAGGAGACGATTTGTGAAGAAAAAATTATCCTCACTGCGGTGAGAGATCAAGGGCAGTGAGAGAGGAGAAAGAAAGAGGGATGTGAGGGAGAATTGAGAATTTGAAGATTTTTATAAATCTTGTACAAATTCTATAAAAGAGGCTCCAGTGGACGTAGGCAATTTGCTAAACCACTTTAAAATTATTTTGCTGTGATTTTTGGATAGGCAGGAGGCACAACAACTAGCAACCTAGTCGACGCATGCGAAATTTTCTTGTTAACTGCTAATGACCCAGTCAATTCATGCGAGATGATCCTTCACGTGCTAACGACCCATTACTTTCCCTGCATCTCCACGTCTCTTGCTAATGGCCTACTATACTGGTTTTTCACGTCCACTCTCCCAACATTGTGGCCTATCAAAGAAGTAAAAAAAGGAAAAAAAAAAAAAATGAAAGTTGGAGAGGGAGTGTATTCGGTTTTTCTTTTTTGGGTCTGGTTTTTGACAAGTGTCTGTCTATGGGCAATTGCTTGGAACGCCGTTCCATGGTCGATAACTCTCTGAGCTCTCAGGCAACTTCCTGAAATGTTTCTGTGCCTTCTTTGTCTTTATTCCATTACATGCAAGTAAATGATCAATATGCTATGTTTAATGAGTTTCGTATTAGTGTGGGAATGAGAAGCTTGTTGCCAATCCGTATATGCATATGTTTTGTTGTGGTTATTGGGGTTTTTTTTTTTTTTTTTTTTTTTTTTTTTTTTTTTTTTAAATCCTGTGTTTTAGGAATGTAGAGCAGAATGGGGTTCATTAGATCTTTTACTTGGCCTTAAAAATGGGTTGCTTTCTTTTGGTTTGTTGGGGTTGGCTGCGAGAGGAAGGGGGAAGAGTAACTGGGAGGCGTTCTGAACTTTGGTGTTAAAGTTTTCCTGCATGAGGGTGTAGATGTTTGTTTCTTGCACTCCTATGTGGCAAGTTTTCGTTGTTGGGTGTAAAAATAATTTTCTCACCCGACTGGCCTTGAGTTTTTCTCTAAAAAGACACAGGAGATCAACCAAACTAGTATAGTACACCACCCCAAAAAGGGACAAAACCAACCGGCCAATAAAGTTCTGCATTTCTTTTTGAGAATAACTTCAAACGGGATAGAGCGTGAAGAGGATATTTACACCCTCCAAGGATCTTGTGATACATCACCATTCTAAAAGAGTGGGGATTTGGTTACCTAGGGCAGTTCTATTCTTCTACTTTTTGAAAAGGTGATGCGTCACAAGGTCATTGGAGTGTGTACATCCTCTCTCCACACCCGATCCGGCTTCTAGCTTATCTCTTTCTTTTTAGTCGTGATAATCGACGTTATCACGATGGTATCAATGAAAACAATTTTTGAGAACAAACATACACAAAGGCTTATTTTCAGAACATGACACTTTTTCACGCCAAGACCCATGGCTTATTTTCAGAATGAGGCTAAATTCTGGACCCGAGCAACAAGCATTAATAAACTTGGACCCAATTCTCAACAAACTCAAGACATATTCCAAAGTCATTCCATGCTTATAAGCAATAGCACACACTTTTGTCACATTATTTTCAACCCATGTTCACTTATCATAAAATTCTCAACCCATGTTCTAAGAAGTAGGATGAGATTTTTCGGAATGACGCTTTTGGTTCCACTGCTTTGGGGTCAAAGCTTTCTTAATTGATAAAGCATGAATTTCTCTCATTTCTTCTTCCAGGGCACCATGAATTTCTGGGCACCACATCTGAAAATCAGGTGGCTTTATCAATGACCTCCTGAAACAAGAAAATGGAAGATTGTGTTTAGAGGAAAAAATTGACCTATACAAAAGTATCCATGTGGAATGTGAAAAGGAAATCTAAATAGAAAAGGATCATGAAAAAAAGCAAATAGAAGTCTATCCGTAACCCACATGATTTTTATTAGAACCGTTATATAAACAAAAAGTGCACATTTAAGTCAATATTAGAAAACCATTCTTAGTGTCACTGCATACCATCATTAAGGTCTCTAAGCTGATTATCATGGCCGCCTCCGTCCGGGTCTGAGAGATGCAATCGAGAAGGTTGCATCTAAATGAACAAAACATAGTAAGAACCAACAAAAAATTAAAGCCATATTGAGCACCATATCAGGTCAAGACAACCTGCAATGGAGCAGCAGTCGAAGGAGTACAAAAATAATTTGGCATATGCGTCCAAACTTGATTTTGTTGATCCTGTAACCATTTATTTCGCATAAAATTATTAGCAATTCGCATATATGTTATACATACACAAAAATGTAGTAAGAACCAACAAAATGCTAAACCCATATTTCTCTACCATAATCATGTCAACATTACTTGTAATGGAGGAGCAGTCGAAGAAGTACAAAAATAATCTGGCACATGAGTCCAAACTTGACTTTGTCGTTCCTGTAGCAATTTAATCCAAACAAAGGTTTCATCATTTCACACGTATTTCATGCATAAACAAAGAAAAGCAGTAATTAACAAGCACTAATGGATTTTTTAAGTGTACTTGGGTTTGAGGAGCCTCATGTTGTGGGCTGCTCTCATGGTATTCATTTGCTCTATCTTCTCTTGATAATTGACTACTCTGCTGTACATGTAACGAAAAAATGCAAGATACGCAAATCAGACATGTTCTTCAAAAGAACTGGTTTTTTAATTAAAAAACAACACAATAAACAACCTCAACTTCACAGGAACGCAATCTCCTCGTAGTTGATTTCCTAAGATCTGTCTCAACGGGGTGCATTTTTCTCTTAGATGGTGGCTTTTTTTTACTTTGAACTACCAAGGGACTAAAAGCTTTACTTGTACTTGTTGTCGTGCCATCCATGGATGTAGTTGGCTTATCTGTTTTTCCACCACACCTTGAATTGTCTTCAAGGTACTCTATCTTCAACTGCTCTATCTGATCGATCAATTTCACACAACTTTTCTCAGTCTTTGATGCATTTGAGGCCAGTTCATAAAAGCAATTTAGGATCCTATCATACCTTTGTCTCTCAGAGTTGCAATTTGCCTCATAACTACTTTTGATAAAAGTGTATTTTCTCTTTATATCCTTCCTCCATCGATCAAAGATGTATTTTGATGGTAGTTCATTCTTACCTAATAGAACCAAGACACGAAGAGCGTGTCTACATAATATGCCCTTAAACTCAAATAACTTGCAACTGCATTTAACTTCAAGTGGATCTTCATCTAACGCGACAATGAAGTTTGCATGTTTTATGAATTCATCACTCACTTTAATCTCATCGGCAACTGCGTAAGTATATTTTGCACCCTCGCATCCCAGCAGTGAGGTAGATATATATAAAAATCCTCTAAATTCATCTTGTACTTCTTTGAATTTGGAAATTGTGTATGCTTTTTGAAATTGCTTCTCAAGAGGATAGTGACTGATGCACGGAATCTCAGTGTTAAATGAATTAAAGTCAGCAACAGCTTCATTCTCTACCTTCCTTCTAAGGGCTGAATTGTACTGATCTAAAAATTGTTTCAATGTGGTCTTGGAGTTAACATAGTTATCGAAGAATGCATTCATGCTTTCACTCCGTTGTGTAATTGACATTCCAGCCCAAAATGTGTCTTTAACATACGCCGGCACCCAAAAACGTTTATCACTATGTAACGATCCCAACCATTCATTTTCTTGAAGATGATAGGCATCAAGCAAATTGAACCAACGTTCTTCAAACTCCTGCTCAGTTAAAGAGTCATACACGCACTTTTGTAGAGTACTCTTGATCTCCTCATATTGAGAATGTGATCCAAACTTCTCAACAAATTTTTTCATGATGTGCGACAAGCAGAAGCGATACCTAGAATTTGGAAACACCCTCACAATTGCAAGTTGTATTGCCTTGTTTTGGTCTGCTATAATTGCATTTGGTGCTTGGTTGTTCATACACTTCAACCATGACTCAAAAAACCACTCAAAAGTTTGTGTGTCCTCACTAGATATCAATCCACACCCTAATAGGATTAACTGACCATGATGATTCACACCCACAAACGATACAAAAGGCATCTTATACGCATTTGTCAAGTATGTTGTGTCAAATGTAATTACATCTCCGAATGATTGATACACAGCTCTACTTCGGGCATCAGCCCAAAATACATTCCTTAACCTCATATCATCATCCACGTCCATCTCATAGTAAAAGTCTGAATTTTTTTTATGCATTTCTCTGAAGTAATTACGAAGAGCTTCAGCACCTCCAACCCCAAGACGAAGTTGTGCATTATCAATATAGTTTCGACACTCCTTTTCTCCTAATGGCACATTCTCGTACCCCCCTGATTCAACAGCTGAAGACTTGAAGTTCTTTCCCATACATATTCCTGTTGCATTATTTATTTCAAGCCCCTTAGTTACACGAGCATCTACCTTCTTAAAACATCTGAAATGTCTTGCCTTTTCTGGACTACAAACATGTGTGTGTTCCAATATTACACTAGACAAGGTATATCCACCTTCATCATTTAAAATTGCATTAATCCTAGCCTTACACCCTATCCTCTCTGTTTGTCTTGGCCTGAGAAAATTGGTAGCCTGACTCTTTGGTGTGCCTTGTCGCGCACATACCAAGGTAAACCATCTAACCTTCCCATCGTCTCCCTGTTTAGAATTCCTTCTACGCACCCCAAACCCCTTATGCTTAGCATACTTCATATAGTAAGACCGAACTTCTTCTTCAGTTGAAAATAACATTCCAATCTTAGGTTCTTCAATAGTTTCATTGTTGTTGTCTTGCCCATCATCAACGCTTACCTCATCATGCTTGTTATCAGAGAGCTCTATGTCTGAATCCATAGCAAGCCCAGCCTTGGAGTTTTCTAAGAAGATCCAACCATTAAAAAATTAAAAAAAATAGGGATTTTCAATAAATTTAGTAATTACGCGCATAAGTCGCATATAATAAATTGACGTCACAACCAGATTTGCATTATTGAATTTTATAACTATTTAAAGTAACAAATTTCCACAAAACAAGGAAAATTTCATAGGATACATACCAGAGGACCCAAACAACAATAAGAATGATGCAATATTTACTTATATATATATATAAAAGAATAGTGCAAGAAAACCTTAATAACAAGTCATGTTATCGACTCAACCACATTGAAATAATTTATGCATTGGTTGTAGTCTTTGAAGCAATTTCTGATTCAAACTTAGGAAACGCATAAGTTCAACCTATATTCTTGATTCTAAGAACCCTATTTATACTTTCAAGTTGCTTGTGACAGAGTTCTTTGAATAATTAAAGAACATTCTCATGCCTCTCAGAAACTAGCCTTTTCTGTTTATAATAATAGTTGCATTGAGCTGCTGGGTCTAATATTGAATGAAAATAATACTTTTTACTTTCAACTAGCCTCTCAAAAGCTAGTCTTTTTTGGATTGATTATATTATTTCCCCACTTATATGATTCAGTACAATTATCACACAAACTATAATGGAAATATGTATTAAACGATAAGGGTACTCTCATCACCACTGAAATGTTTAGTTTTGCTCTTAAGTCTTAAGAATATCTTAATGTAACCCCTAGGGGTCATGACTCAAGTGGTAAAGGCTTTGGGTTTGAGGTATGCTTCCCCCAGGTCTAATGTTCAAATCTCCTTGAGTGCAAACAATCTCTACGGGCTATCGGACTGTGGAATTTTCTCATTGAATTACCCGATGTGTATTTGCGGGTAACTTCTTGCCAAGAGGCTGTGTACCGTTGGGATTAGTTGGGATGTTGTTCCCACACACCCAATGCCAATAAAAATAAAATTATCCTCATGTTTTTACACATATATCAATTCAAATTGATGCTATTTTCACAGAAGGTATAAATTGATACTGTAAACGCTTTTTATTTAAACCAATAAAATTTGACTCCATGCAATTCTACCTCCATTTCCAAATTTAATGTTGTACGAAAAATTCGAAGTTCATATAGCACTACTCACCTATCAAAAAATAAATATAGCACTACTCATTTAAATAATATCAGCATATAATTTAACGCCTCACCAAAAAATTACAGACACTGCGAGAAACCCAAATCTTTCAGCTGCACATATTATCTTCATCTCCTAAGTTCACAACCCAAAAAAATTCAAACAGAAGTCTCTTTGGTCCAGCACAAGAACCCAAAAACTAGCATCAACCATGAAACTCTACTACCAAAGAATTCCCAAACAGACTCAGGAAGCTTGAGATAAAAAGCAGAATGAAACAGAGAACACATAAACAGCAACGTAGGAACTAACCAATCGGTGGGAAGGAGGAATGGCTCCTTGGACGGAATGAGAGGTTGCTGGCTAGGGTTTCAAAATTTACTCTCCACCGCTCGATTTGGTTTGAAATGGTCGGGGACGAGGACTTCTCACGTGGCTGCTAGGGTTCAGGCGTCGGAAAGAGGTCTCACAGCTGGTGGGTTCAGGCAGCTCGGAAGCGGACGGAATCTTCATGGTGGGTTCAGGCTGCCAGGGTTAATCCCATTCTCTTTGCTGGGTTTGGTTTGTGGGGGACACCGGGCTTCCCTCGCATTTCCACCACTTTTTTTTTTTTTTTTGGTGAAAATGATACAATATCCTTGAGTTTGTATTCCAATTTGATGGCTCATAAATTTTATTTTATTTTTTAATAATTTTTTATTTAATTATTAAAAAGTAATTATTAATATATTGATATATAATGCATAATAAGTTCTAAATTAAGCCTTGTTTAATTTTACAAATAATCTCAATTCCATCTCATCTCAAAATCTAAATATCATTTAAATAAAAATATTTTTCAATTTCAAATTTTAAATTTCCAACTTTATAACTTTTTCATTTAATCATTATTTAATAATTATAACTTTTACAAACTTTCAAACAAAATACAATTAAATTTTTTCAAATCTCAAAATAAAAATAATATTAAAAACTTATATTATTATAATATTTTAATTTTATATTATTTTTATTCAATTTTTTTTTCTCTCATTTCCTTAAACTCAATAAAACATTTTACTTCAAACCATTTCACTATCATTCATAAACTATCTCATCTAATTTGTCTAACCAACGAAGTCTTAGTCCATCTGGCAATACAATTATTTTCAAGTATTTTTATATATTCTAAGATATTTTTTTTCCAAATGTCACTCAAACACAAAATACTTTTCAATTTTAAGTTTTTAATTTTTTCATCTAATCATTACAATTTTTTAAAATCCTTAAATTTATACAAAAAAGAATAAAACTTTTTTAAATTTTAAAATAAAAATTATATTCAAGCAATTTTTTAACTTTATATTATTTTCATTCATTTTTTTCTAAGACTCTAAAAAACATCTTAACTCAAACTATTTCACAACTATTTATAGATATACTAAAATATTTTAAGATTCCAAATGAGTCTTAGAGCACTCATATCTGACACCCCCATCCGTTCATTTTCTCCAAATTATAGGAAAGATTAGAAAAAGCTCAGTTTGCACCTTACCATCTGACTTTGCAAATTAGGACTTGGATTTTATGATGCAATGGATCACTATATTTGAAGAGCCAATGCGCATCTCCTTTCTCATTGTTTATTGTTTCGGCCCCTGTCTCTCTCTTCACCTGTTCAACTCTCTCTCATCCCCTACTTGCTACCAGCTCTTTCTAGCACCCTACTTGTCCATTGACAGTAGCCCATCCGATCGTCTTCTGTAGTAAGTTTATGCCTTATCTCCGACATGCACAAACTCACACACACACACACACACACACACACACTCTCTCTCTCTCTCTCTCTCTCTCTCTCTCTCTCTCTCTCTCTCACACACACATTCATGGGAATGCTCTGAGAGAAATGAATTCTCGAATCCATCTATACTCACTCTCACACAATCCAATGTTCCATTTGATTATTGAGTCGTATGACGAAAACTCTAGCCTTAATCATTTTGGGTCTCCATCTATGCTTGTCTAGGGTTTCTACAACTGAGATTTTGTTTGTAATTTGGAAAGATTTGTGTTCAATCAGTTCAATTGCCATTTGATTCTATATCTTGTTTGATTAGTGCTTTGTGTAATTTGTGTGATTTGAGATTTCTTTTGCATAAGTGTTTGTGCTATGTTCTCTACCTTGGCTTTATGTGATTACTAGCTTTGTGTGATTCATGTGACAATTTCGTCAATCATGTTGTTTGATAAGTTTTTGTAAACTCAAGAAATTTGGGCAAGCTCAACATGTTTTTTGGCTTTGCTGTTGTTGTGATATTTGGCTTCCACAGTTGATGTGATATTTGGCTTCCATAATTGTGATATGTGATATGTTGATTCTTTCTTTGTGCATAGGGTCTCTGATTCTTTGAATAATTGGTTAATTTCTTTGTTCGTGAGTTATATCTTTGTCCTTTACACTTTTGGTGTTGATATGCACGAGCTGTTATTGGGGTTGTATTTATAATGTAATGAGGTTGTGATGATGGTTGAATTGAAATATTGGGAGTATAAAATCAGCTGGTATTGTGAACTAGGCCTGATCACTATGGTAGAGTAACCTAGATGATTATCTTTATTGTGAAAAGTTTCACAAAAGCAACCACAGTTAAAATGTTTTACAGCCATTCGAGCTTGTGCTCCTTTCCTACATCTGAAATTAGACCATTCTAAGCCATATGTTCTTCAGTTATAATACTTGACTATAGTATCTGACTTTATTTATTGCTTTGAGGTCCTTGAGAATATGTGACTGTTGTATTTGACTTTGCCAATTACTAAAAACATATAGTATTCGATTGTTGTGTTTGGCTTAGTTTATTCATTGAATCATTGGTGGTTGCATTTGGCTTTGTTAATTGTTAAGAACATAAGGTAAACTTTTACAGCCCTTTCTGATCGAGTATTGATCCACTAAGCATGCTTTTTTTTATTTTTTTGGATTTGCTAGTTGGCTTCCCTTTTGTGTTGTGATATATCCATGCTTAGCATCCTTTCATTGTGATTAAAAATGTCAACTCTTGTGCTCAATATCATAACCTATTATGTGTTTAGAATGCTTTATTCATTGAATTATTGTCTATCGTATTTGACTTTATTAATTGCCAAGAACATATGGTAAACTTTTGTCAATCCCTGGCGGTCAAACCCTAAACCACTAAGCATGCTGTTTTTATTTTTATTTCAGATTTGTTGGTTGGCTTTCCTTTTGTGTTGTGATATATCCATGCTTAACATATTTTCTCCTTGATTAAAATTGTCAACTCCTTGTGCTCGATATTATAACCTATTATGTACTTAGAATGTTTTATTAATGGAATCACTGGCTGTTGTATTTGCCTTTGTTAATTGCTAAGAACATATGGTAAACTTTTGGCAGCCCCTTATGGTCGAACATTTATCCACTAAGCATCCCACTGCCCTTTTTTTGAATTTGTTGGTTGGCTTTCCTTTTATGCTGTGATATATTAGTATCTAACATCTTTTCTTCTTGATTAAAAATGTCAACACCTTGTGCTCAATATTTTGATATGTTATGTGCTTAGAATGCTGTATTCATTGAATCATTGGTTGTTACTTGTTTGTTTGCTAGGTTATTTTTCTACTTTGCCTGTGATGATGTCCAACTTTATTGGGTATAAGGAAAATTTAGTACATACTCCATGGTAGGGTAGCCTGAATGGCCAATATCAGTATGAAGTTTCAGAATATTGATAACCAATTGTTATAGCCATTAGGGACATTGCCACTTCCTCTATGTCACCATTTTTTTCCTGAGCCAGTTTGCAAAATGTTGTCACCATCTATTTTGAGTTTTTAACATGTCTAAATTCCATCATTGTCTATGATTTTATGGAGATGGACTCACATATGCATGAAAATATGTTCTTCAGGACCTCCTGAATGAGGATCCTAACACTAACTACTTTCTGAAGTCAAACTTAACACAATCTAGTGTTGATGGAAGACTCTTCATCCCACTCCAAGTAGAGGTTCTCACTACAACAAAAAAAAAAAAAAACACTTAGGGATGCCAACTTCACTAAAAGGAAGATGAATTACTTATCTCTGCATGATTAAATGCTAGCTTAGATGCAATATAATGGATTGATAAAAAAGCACTCCTAACTTTGGGAGAAAACTTTTTTGCACCTTAATTAGTATAAGCAAAGTATAACGGATCGGACCATTGGGTCTTTAATGCATTGGTGGTCGGTGATAAAAAAAGCAACCAATAATTTTATACGAAACTAGCCCAAGCTAAAAGGTTAAATCAAATTGGTATGACCAAGCAATACAAGGTATATCCATCCACTACTTTCAAACTTTTGTACATACTGTTATATTATATTTTTGGATAAATTCACACTAATTATTTTATGTTTATTTGTATTTTGCAAGTTTGACAGAGTAAAGATTATGTACTTTCATTGGAGAAAAGGTAATTTCCATTCAAGCATTGTTAGAACCTATTGAAGGAACATCCAAAATAGATTTAGCATTACTCCAAGGATGGTCCAAAGTAAAAATCTACAATATCGCGAATCCCAACTCGTACATTTGTTGTTGTAGATTTAGCAAATGATGCCGATGAGGAGCATATTCTTAAAAATGATGTTGAATGAGATAAGCTAATGTGAAGAAAAGTTGAGAAAGCAAAACGGGAGGACCCAACTAGGTCAGCTGAGGATATTTTCGAGATCTCCAAGATGAAATATGCTCTTCTTGAGGAGTTAAGCACTCGAGAAAAAGTTTTTCCATCTTAAAGGATCTAAAATGTATCATGATCGAGAAAGAGAGGAGCATAAAATACAGCAAGAGGACAAGAGGCTAATGTTGGAAGTGAACAAGTTAGAATTTGCTCGACCTAAAGTGGAGGAGAAAGTGGAGAGATAGTGGTTAGAAAGGGAGGAACAAATCATGTTGATAAATGTCACTATCTTACCTGAAATACAACATATATATTTCCAGTAACATCAAATGATAATTGTGGCAAAATGTAATGCAAATAAGCAGTGACAATTGTTTTGTGAGAATTGTGTGTAATTGATTAATTCATCCTAACAATTCTCACCAATGGCAAGCATTAATTAATTTGTATCTCATTTTTTATTTATTTCACAAGTGCTAAATTTGAGGACATTGATTAATTGATTTGAACGATGTTTGTTTTGATGAAAATATGATAAACTTGGTTTGGGAAGGAAATAAATTAAACAAATATTACATATATTCATTTGAAGATATTAGTCCAAATCTTGTTGTGATAACTTTTATTAGAGAATTGAAATCGTACATAGGAATCTTGAGTCCAAATCAACAATTGATATTAAACTAGCTAGTTAATTTTCTAAATTTGGGAATATAATTTTTATTGATGTTCAATTAGATCCAATTGGAGCTGATGATGAGCCGGAGTGTCTCTAATTTAATGATGAAGTTGAATGAACTCTATAAGTTCACTTGTAGAATTGCATGACAGCTCAGGAGGATTATCATCAACTTGTTCGTGCTTGAAGTTTGAACCTCATTATCATCTTGCTCATCTTCGATAATCATGTTATTTAGAATTACGCATACTATCATTATATTTTTTAGATCACTGATTTTGAACATTCGAGCTGGTCTATGAATGATTGCAAGCATTGTTGAAGGATAACAGATGTATGCTCTACATCCTTTCTTGCTGATTCCTATGCATGCTCTACACCTCTATTTTGAAGCTTATTTGTATAAAAGAACTTTCACAAAAAATGCTTGGTTCAGTCACATTTGATATAGTCTCCTTTGATTTGTGTGATACAATCAACATTATTTTCATATAATATTGCGGGCTATCTTTGATTGTGAATAAACTACACTGGTCTCAAATGTGTTGAATTATTGATCTTAACCAAATATATTCTCGACTTACTTCATGAATTTCAATAATATCTGAGTGGTTGGAAGAAGTAGCAACTAATGTTTGCCTGACAGATCTTCATGAAATAATTGTACTTCCACAAGTGAACAGGTATCCTATTTGTGACCTTCCTTTATGCAGATCGGAGAGGTAACCTGAGTCTACGTAACCAACTAATTGATAATTTAATTCTTTTGGATAAAACAATCCCATATCAACCGTTTCACGAATGTAGTGTTGAATATGTTTGATCCCATTCCAGTACCTTCGAGTTGGTGCATAACTATATCTTGCTAGTAAATTAATTAAAAATTCAATATTTGATCATGTGCAATTTGTAAGATATATTAAAGCACCAATTGCAATTAGATATGATACTTTAAAATCAAGAATTTCTTCGTCAATTTCTTAAGGGTGAAATGTGTATTTTTTTTCACATCAAGGGATTAGACAACCATTGTGGTACTCAAAGGATGAGCTTTGTCTATGTAAAAGTACTTCAAGACTTTTTCTATATATATTGACGGATGGATAATAACTCCATTTGAAAAGTGCTTAATTTGCATACTAAGACAAAGTTTTATTTTTCTAATGTCTTTTATTTTAAACTCATTTTTTTAAATAATTTTCTTCTTTCATGAGCTAATTTGAAGTTCCAACAAGATTTAAATTATCGATATATACCACAATAATAGCAAATCTAGAATTTGATTTTTTTTAATTTATTTATTAAAACACATGAACAAATTGGACTATTCTGAAATTTTTCTTTTATTAAACATTCAATGATACGATTGTACTACATGTGTCCAAATTAATCTATATAAAAATATTTGTAACTTGATAGAATAAATACTTCAAAATTTTGAATTATATGCTTCAGGCATTTTATATCTTTCAGGGATTCTCATATAAATATCATTATCTAATGATCCATATAAAAATACTGTAATAACATCCATTAAACACATATCCAAAGTTTATATGATCACCAAGCTAATAAAAATCTAAATGTAATTGCATCCACTATAGGAGGATACGTTTATTCATAATCAATATTAGGTTTTGACGAGAGAAACCTTGTACAACAAGTCATGCTTTGTATCTCACAATTTTATTTTCTAATTATGTTTTTGTACAAATTATCACTTATATCCAAGAGGTATCATACCTTTAGGTGTTTAGACTATAAGTCCAAATACTACATGCTTTGCTAGCAACATCAATTCTGCATAAATTACTTCTTTCCATTTTGGTCAATCATTTCTATATCGACATTTTTTGACGGTTTTTGGTTCATTTTCATAATCACTTATGGTGATATCAAAAGCAACTTTAAATAAAAATATGTTGTTGATAACAATTTTATTTCTATCGAATAACTATCCCGTACTTACATAATGTATTGAAATCTTATTATTTTCAAGTACATTTTTCTCTTCAAGAGATAACCTTTCAGGAGATTTTTCTTTAAGGAATTCAATTATGGGAGAATTTTGTACAGAAAATTTAGATGGATGTACAATTCTTGTTGTCTATTTTGTGAGTATAGTCTCTTCAGGAGTACTGATTTCTTTTATTTGTGTTTTTCTCTGCTCGAATCTTATCTTTTGCCTCAATAGATCTTCTACGCTCTAGGCATGTTTTAGACTCATTAACTATTGCATCATTTGATTGTCCAACTAGAACATCAATCTTTGCTAGAGTATTAGCAGCTAAAATGTGGTACTTCATAATCATCTTGATTTTTGCATTAGGTAATTGATTTTTGCACATAATCATCTTGGCTAAGATGCTATGTTTGATTTTCAATTTTTGTCAAACTCGATAAAAAAAGATTTGTCAAACATTTTTAAAAAAATCAATTTCAATTCAAATTTGTCAAATTTGTCAACTTCAATTCAAATCAACTTTAAAAAAATTTATCAAATTGCATATTTTACCCACCAAAAAAAGTTTTACGATTCTTAAAAGAATCTTATCTAATCATTTGGCTAAATCTTTGTATAGAAAACCATATAAACTAAAATAACTTTTAGAAAATCTCACAAATATATATAAGAAGTATTTTACCTAAACAATTTTTTAAGTTTACATATTCACTTTTACAAACCTTAATACAAAACACAGCTAAAACATGTGTATCAAAACACCTTATTTTTTCTACTCACAAAGTTTAATACAAAATACATTTCAAAGTATTTTTCGCAAAAATTTCAAAATTTTCACTAGCCAAACATGCTAGTCTTTTTTATTTTTTTGCCTTTACCTATGCTGTTTTGTTTGAAAAAAATTTTAAAATTAAAGGATATTACATACAAATAACGAGGAATACGAATTTCAACAACTACCATAAACAAGTTAATACAAAGTGAGAAATAAAAAACAACAATGGTGAAATGGGTACAAAAAGCTTGGGTCATTTTCTTTAGTATGAAGCCAAGAAAGTGTCACCACTCAGGTGGATTTCAACAGAATCAAGTGATGGATTGTTAATTATGAAGTGTTCTCGATACAATTTTAGTTGAAATAAATATTGTAGAACACTAAACTCATGTTGTTAAAAGGAAGAGCATGAAGCTTGTTCAAAAGGATGTAAAAGGCAATAAAGTTGAAAAAGAGTTCGGTAGCAACTAGGAATTGTATGGTTGTCAAAATGAGACTCTACCCAAATTACTAGGTGGGAAAGCATTATGGTAATAGTCTTCCTATGGTCTCATTCACTTGACCAAGAGTGTCACTTGAATACAAATTATGACCTAGTAAATATCGGAGTTTGAAGATCTTTGTGAAACATGAAGTTTAAGAAATTTGAATTGGTTTTCCAACACCATCAAGTTTGCTTTGATCCGATGTCGAATTCTAGTGCTATGACTATTTTACTTTGACTAGAACTATCCACTAAGAACTAACTTGATACTTTTGTGATTTTTGCTCCAATTTTAATATAGACACTACCCATAGATTTACAACCCAATTGGACTAAACGTTGTCATTAGAATATATCAACATATTATGTTTGAATTATAAGATTAGATATTCCACTCTAATGATCAAAACAATAATGAGAATACCAATAAATTGGGTAGTTGCTGATAGCAAAAACCCAGAAACCCCATAAAGAAATAGATCAAGAAATTGTGATGGTGTAAGAAAAGTAAAGGTTTTGACAATTACAGTTAATAATTCAATCTTCTAATGACATTGTAATTGAATAGTTAAGATAGAAGATGAAAAAAGGAAAGTTTGTATTGGAAGGCAAGTTATCATGTATGTAATATTATGTTTAATGTAATAAATTGTTCAAAAATTATCCATGTGGAGCAATATAGTGAGATGTTTGAGGTTTTTACTGGCAAATCTTGATGAATTTAAAACTTGTCAATAAGGAGAAAATCGAGTTTAAAAAATATTTTGTGTCTTGATTTTTAGACAAAATGGAAGTTTACAATCTACATATCTAATGTTGGAAAGGGCAAAAAATCTTGGAAGAACAATGCTACTTGTACTTACAATTTACTTACCAAAAATTTTATAAAAACTTATTTTATCAATTTCATTTTCAAATTCAAATAATTCAAATTTTAGAACTTTTAGCACATCAATAGTTGACACGTGGATTAAGTTCATTATAAGTTTGTGTACAGTTATCATTTTTCATTTTGGAAATACATTTTATTTAATAGGAGACAAGGAAAACAATATGTGCATCATTTTAATGACAAGATGTGATGAGAGATCACGGTCACTCAAATTTGATGATTTGGAAAATGTTTACATATTTATCTCATTCTTGAAGTTTATTTGATATCACATTAGACATCTTCGATTCTTTGTGTGTGATATCAAATGAATGACTCCAACTTTGTCTCATGAAACAGCAGTTGGATGAAATGAGTAAGCAAGTTGATCATACTTTGAGTCTTATTGTGATGCCTCCAGATTCCACTTGGGATCGGATGAACTCTAAAGTATTAGGATATGCAACATAAAATTATGTGTCTCTTTCATGACAATTGAAGATGCAATGCACTTAGCATGTATCTAGTAGTATGCAATATATGCAACAGATAAATTTATTTTTCTTGAATAAATAGCATTATACTATAAATTATATCCCAAAACATAACATACTTCATAACTTTATAACAGACTGATAATTGTAATATTACAAAACTTGTCTATCATGACTGTAACATGAATAAATACTGGAGATGGCACTCCATAAGTATAGTACTGAATAACATAATCATTGCGCTAACTCACTGAGCTGCTTGCGCAACTCAACTAAGAAAAACAAAATCCAATCTATAAATTAGAGAACTAAAGCAATAATCTCATTGTCATTGCGTTGGGGCCTAATCGACCCCATCCAGTCTGTCCTCACTTGGCTCTCCAGATTCTAATACATAATCCATCATTTTGAGAGAATGGTAGTTGTGACTATTAAGTGAGATTTGATTACAAATCTCAAAAAGTCAACTACCAACTTACTAGTAGTATATAGATACATGTGTGACAGTAAAATGCATGAATGTGTTATGACATGAACATGAATATGTGTGACATGACCTCATATGGATTGAAACTTGACATGAACTGAAAAATGACATGAATTGAACTTTACATGAATTGAACATGACCTTGAAATCTTGTTCAACATATACATGGTTAATCAAACATGAACATATGGATACTACATCGATCCCCTTGAGTCGTGGGTTCTTGCAGGTACTGCATCACGTTATAGGCATTTGTGCCAGCTGTGAATATGTCATGATAACTAAATAAAAACTAATAAACATGTTGTTGGCACCACCGGCTTTGGGTGGCTAACTTTGCTTTAGTAACCAGTTACCTAAATTACATTCAAAGCTTGATGATAGTCCTTTGTTAACATATGGAATTCTACACTAGTTCAAATACTCCAATGTGGATAATGGAGTTTCAATAGGATAATACCCAACCTAGCACTTGGGGTTGTGTTAAAAATAAAAAAATCTACTGACTTAAAAATATTTTTTTATGACATACTCTATACAAAGGATATGAAATGACATGTAATAATGGACGTGTAACAGATCACATGGCATAACATAGCATGTGATAGTTAACCATGCACTTATAATAATTAACATGGCATGACATAATAAAATATTTCTAACAGTCATAAGTGACAAAAATATGATATTTATGCCTTACCACAGTATATACAAATATATACTATAAAGTAAGTTAGAAGCTCACATATATTGATTATAGCGTAACACATATTATAAGGTGTGAATTGAAGTGAGATATTTTTAAAAGTTAGAAACTCCTACTAAATACTTAGAAATATGATAATTTACTTACTTATGATTAAATTGTAAAATTTTTTCGTTTATTTATGGGAAATTACAATTTTGCCACTAAAATAAAGATTTTGCATCCGAGAAATGCTACACATCATCCCACACCATACACTTTATATATTAAAATATTATTTTTTATTTTTTTATTTTTTTATTTTATTTTATTCTTATTAAACTAATTAAATTATTCTATTTATCATCCACACACTATATATTTATTATAGAAAAAATGAAAATAAAATTAAAATAAGTGTGGTGTGTGAAGTGTGAGGATGACAAGAAGATTTTTCCTTTGCATCCTAACTACAAGTCTTACTAAAATTTACATTTCTTATATGAATCTTGTCCTAAATTCAAATATCTAATAAAAAAAAATTTAAAACTAAACATTACTATGAAAACCATGCTTTGGTCAAAACACATTAAAGCTAAAATATTGATTTTTGTTACAATTCATCCAAACTTCAACTTTCATGCTTAAACCAATTTATGTATCACTTAAACATCATATCCTATGTTCTAAAATCATGATAAGACATCAAAATATATATTTCATAAAAATCATTAATTCATCATACCACCAAAAATGCCAAAATACTAACTTTTGATCAAATAGAACAAATCCTTGATTTTCTTGATCTAACACACCTTTTAAATCAAATTCTAGGACTCTAAATGTAACAACCCACTAGAATTTCAATGGTGTAATTTCTATAGATTTTAGGAATTTCGTGAAAATTCTATAAGTTTTTACAAAGTGGCCAATTGATTAGGTTTTATTCTGTCAATATAATCGGTGTTATAACTCACTATAGTGTTAGAAGTGCAATTTTATTTATTTGAGATAGTTAGAAGTGTCAGAATATGATATGGTCTGCACCATTAGACTCAGTTGATTATTTAGAATTTTATAACGCAATAATCTCATTTTCAGCTTTTGAACTATATGCTTGTTCGAAAACTTGTTTTATATTTTTAGGCATTTTGGAGTTAAATTTTGATAAATAAATTGCATCGTTAGGTTTGTATGAATATTTAAGATTTTATAGTGTAAATTTTATTTTTCACTTTTCCGGAGTGAATAGTAACCTCAATAGTAACCTCAAAATCACAGTGTTTAATATCCACATTAGGTTAGGAAAGCTTTATTTGGATACTTGGAAAGATCTTAGCCACATTTGGTGAATAGTTTTAGACACATGACACAAAAAGGAACCATGAGATAGATTATGAAGGAATTAAGGTATGAGATCATGCCACCTAAGTGAAACTCTATTCTTTTATTTGATTAACCAAATTGTGCCAGACCAAAGAGAGTTTCGACCCTAGTGAAACACTAAATGATTGAAATCCAATTGAAATCCCAAAAATTTAGTTGAAACAAAAACCCTAAACGGTTAAATTTTGTCAAACCAAAGAGAGTTTCGACCCTAGTGAAACCCTAAATGAATGGAATCCAATTGAAATCCCAAAAACTTGGTTAAAACTAAAGCCCTAAACGATTTTTTCAAACCCTAAAGTCGGCCTCCAAACCCTTTTTGATCCGATTTCTAGTATTGTATTTAATCATTTGATTAAATCACTTCCACATGCTATTAATTCATAAAATTCTTGTTATGACACATTATCCAATCTTTTAAACCTTGAAAATTATTAGGTTAAGAAAAATTAGATTTCAGCTTGATAGCATCCCCAACCCTAACCAAATCCTCTTTAAACCCATTTGGTTTAGGCCCACAAATTTGGCCATCTTGGAAAAGTTTTTTGAAAAAGTTTCCTCCCCCACATAGTAGGCCATCCCCTGCCCTTGGTTGAGCCTAATAGTGCCTTGATGTGAAGGAGAAATCCACCTCATCGCCCTCCATACCTCATAGCTGCAGCAGGCAATTAATGCCCCTCATTATATAAAGTGAAATAAGTACCTCCAATCAAGAGTCATTCAAGCTCATACCTTCCCCCTTTAGAGATCTAAAGTCGTGTAAGGCACACTTTGCTTCATTCATCACTTCTTCACTCCATCTTGGAGAGAAACACAAAAGAGTTCTCTCAGGCAGATTTTTAGGTCCTTTTGCGTGGTAATTTTCAACCATTTGAGTGTTGAAAGTTGTTTTTCTTTGAGTGTAGTTTCCATGAATAGCTTATTTGTTTCATTTAATGATCATTTGATTAGTAAAAAGTATTTTTAACAATGAAAAGGTAATTATGGTAGTTAAACTAGAGAGTATGTGTTATGATTTGAAGTTTTTGACCAAACTAATGGAAATATCTTGGTCCAAAAATTTTATGAAGTATTTTTAGCATGTGTTTATGAATTTTTATTATGATTTTGTTGCATGAATAAATATTTTGATGATAGATTTTCTTAGATCTAAAAACTTGAAAATTGGAAGTAGAAAAAATAGTTTTATTTTGTGAAAGTTTGAATATTTCGTGGTTTAATCTTACTCCAAAGGCTTTGATATTTTTATGAGATGATCCTAAGTATCTTATATGCATGTTAGAATGTTAGTTTGAAGATGTTTATTATTATTTTTAAAGATATGATTTTTCTATACAGAAAGATTTCGGTTAGGCCTAAGATTTGATTTTTTAGATCTATATTTTATTGATTTTTAGCCATGTGATTTTAAGTTTGATGGTTGAATCTTCTTTAGGATGCATTTTTAAACCATGTAATGTTTTAATTTGAAGATCTCATCATTTTAAGTCATGGATAAAGAGATTGATCAAAACTAGTTAAGAAAAAATGTTTTTGTTTTTGGAATAAGTGTAGAATCGAAAACTCCAAATGTTGTTTTGTAATTTTTGGTGACTTTTGTTTGATCATTTAAAGTATGGTTGATCTTAAGATGATGTTATGAATATGTCAGATGTAAGATTTAAATTTTTAAAATTCTTAGAAATGTTTTGATTAAGGTGAAAATTTGTGATTCAAGGGTTTGCTTTTTGTTAAAAAGCTTAGATTTTTTAACAAAAAGTTTAGTGTTGATGATTAGTTATTTTTCTTAATGGATGTTTCAAGTATTTTGTCAAACCTAAAATAGAAAGATCTTTATTGCAAAATTTTAGTTTAATCATGAATTTTGAAGTTGAAAAAAATTGCAACAAAAATCAAGAGAAATGACCTATGAATGTTTCAGCCATAGAGAGTTTCCTATAGTTGTGAATTGTTTTAAATATTTTTAAATTAATATTTGAGTTTAAGAATTTACATGAGGTATGTAAATTTTGGTAATTTTTTGAGTTAGGATGTAAAATCCTTAAATTATGAGTAAAATTATCATTTTCTCACATGTAGAGAGTAAAATGGTAATTTTGCTCCAAGTTAATATTTTTCCATATTTATAATTGTTAGTGATTAAGTTTTAACTTTTAAAAATCACTATTTTCAGTTCCTTGTGATCGCATTTGAGTTTGCTAGGAACGTGAAGACCAAGAAAAGTTAGATTTTAACTTACTATTAGTTTAGTGTGTATGTATGATGAGTAAAAGAACTATAGTGTATATATGTATGTTATCATATGTGTCATGCTATATCATTACATATTTATCTATTACATAGAATTTATTTTATCACAAATTATTCATCTGTTATGCCAGATATTCTATCATGTATTTACTATACATTGCAAATATGCCATATTAAGTATGTTGTCTGTTATATATTATGTCATGCTATGAAATGTTTCTATTTCAAGTAAGTCATGTATCTTGAGTTACGTTCAAGTCATGTTATATTATGTCATGACTTCTATCTTTTCGTATTCTAGTCACGTTTCATCTCGAATACAGTTGTATATTTTAAAAATAATTAAGTTTTAGCTATCAGTTAATTTGTACTATAGTCAAGAATGATACGCGTTGCCTGGTATTACGATCAAGGCTATGCATTGCTCAGTACTAAGGTGAATGAGTATAATCTGCCAACTACAGATGGACAAATCGGTTAAGTTATATTACAGTTAAGGATAATACGTGCTGCCTGGTACTGCCGTCAGGGTTATGCATTGTTGAGTATTATGGTGAAGAAGTATAATCTGCCATACTACAGAAGGATGATACGTACTGCTTGGTACTACGGTCAAGGCTATGCGCTGCTGAGCACTACAGTAAAAGAATATAATCTGCTGTTATGTTAAGTTCAACTTCATGTCAAGTTCAAGTTTAAGTTTCAAGTCCATTTTATGTTTCAAGTTCACATTCATGTTATGTTATGTTTTAAGTTCACGTTCAAATCAAGTTCAGTTCACATTTCAGTTCAAGTTATGTTAGTTATGTTATATTATATGTCAAGTTATGCTATGGTTACTTATGACTTTGATTATGCATTCATACTTTTATTGCTTTGCATGCATCACTAACCTGTGTAGAAGTTTTCTGTTAATTTATTGAGATTTGATTACAAATCTCACTATAGTAGTCTCAACTACTATTCCTCCCGAATGGTAGATGATGTGTCAAGACCAAAAGAAGGAGCAGACACTGGTAGACTGGTGGAGGTTGACTAGATGCTGCAGATGCGACGCGGAACTTACGACCTCTATAGTTAGGTTTTTGGATAGTCAAAATACTTACCAAAAATCTAACTATAGAGGCCGTAAGCTTCGCGTTGCGTCTATTGTGTCTAGTCAACCTCCTCCAGTATGCTAATGTTTGCTCCCTATTCTCGTCCTGATGCATTACCTACTATTCGGGAAGAATGGTAGTTGAGATTACCATAACAAGATTTAAATACAAATCTCACAGTAAGTTAATAGAAAACTTTCATACAAATTAATGATATCTTTGTAACCGAGTATCCTTTTGCATAAAAATTATATCTTTGAAACTAGTATAAAAAATATTCAAACTAACATTCTAACATGCATATAAGAGACTTAGAATCATCAAATAAAATTATCAAAACTATTGGAGTAAGATTAAACCACAAAAGACTCAAACTTCTTTAAAACAGAAACTGTTTTTTCTCTTTCAATTTCTAATTTTCTAGATTTAAGAAACTTTTTCATCGAAAGCTTTAGTCATACAAGATATCCTCAATGAGCATTCATATACACATGTTGGAAACACCTCATAAAACTTTCGGACCAATATATGTTCATTAACTTGGTCAAAAAGGCCAAAATATAACACACTCTCTAGTTTATCACTCATAATGATCTTCTTATGATTAAAATAACTTTTGATTGATCAAGTGACCTTCAAATGAAACTACAAAGATACCCACATAAACTAGACTCAAGGATGAACAACTTTCATTAAGGAATCATCATGATAAAATACATACAAGAGGTTGAAAATTACCACGCAAATGTCTTAAAAAACTTCTCAAGAGAGCTTATAATGGTTTCTCTCTAAGAACGGGGATGAAAAGTGATGAAATAAAATAAAGGGTGCGTTTCACACTTCTAAACTTTTGGAGGGGAGGTATGTGTATGACCCATGGATGGGAGGTGCCCATGTCACAAAAAGTGAATAATAGTGAGGAGGAGTGGGCTTCTATTGTTTTCTTGTAGAAGGGGGTGATGAGGTGGACTTTTCTCTCACATTAAGGAACTATTTGGGGTCCACCAAGGGTAGAGGCTGGTCTACCATATAGAGAAGGAAATTTCCTCAAAAAACTTTGCCAAGGTGGCCAAATTCATGGGAATTAAAGGGTTTTAACTAAGTGGGCTTCAATTTGGAGTTTGAAGAGGGTTTGGTATCCTATCAAACCCAAATCTAACATTTCTTGTCCAATCAAATTTTTAAGATTTAAAAGGTTGGATAATGATATCATAACAAGAGTTTGAAGAATTAATAGGATGTGAAAATGATTTAATCAAGTGATTAAACACAATACTAGAAATCAGATCATAAAGAGTTTGGAGGTCAATTTCAGGGTTTGGGAAAACCATTTAGGATTTCAGTTTCAACTATGATTTTGGAGTTTCAATTGGATTTCAAATGTTTAGGATTTCACTAGGGTTGAAATCCTCTTTGGTTTGGCACAATTTGGTTGATCAGATAGAAAATAGGATTTTGCTTAGATGGTATAATCTCACATTTTGATTCTTCACAATCCATCTTGTGAAGCCTTAGTTCTTCCTCAAGTTTACATCTAGAGGATTTGCGCCCTCACCCTGTCCTCTCTCAAGTTTACCTCGAAATGACTTGTAGCCTTGCCAAATCCTCCCTTGAGCCTACCTTAGGAAGATTGCGACCTAAGCAACCCTAGTCCTCCATTGAGTTTGTCTCAAGCGACTTCTGGTTCAACTTGGTGCTTCGCTGTGTTTGCTCAGGACAACCTAACCTTACTCGATCCTCTATCGAGTTGCCATTAGACGTCTGGCGACCTCTCCAAATTCTCCCTAGAGTTTGGCTCAAGAGAACCTGTAGCCTCATCCGGTCCTCTTTTGAGTTTGCTTCAGGCCCAACCAAGTCTTTACTTAGGTTTGCCTAGGTAAGAACCATGGCCTCACTAGATTGTGCCTCAAGTTTGCCATGGGATGATAACGACCTAAGCAACCTTGGTCTTCTCTTGAGTTTGCCTTGGATGATTTGAGTTGCAACCTTGTCCTTTGTTGAGTTTTGGTCGGGATGACCTACAACCTTACTAGATCCTCCGTTGACTTGCCTCGGGTTGACCCATGGCCTTAGTAGCCTAAGGCCATTTGAGTTTGCCTTAGGAAGACCTACAAATATACCCAATCCTTCTTTGAGTTTGCTTTGAGACTATGGGTGTAATTGTTCTGATTCAATCTAGTTTTGGACATATTTTAGAATCGAACCGATATATACTGATGTTGAGATTTGAAGAATCGATATTGCACTAGTTACACTCCTAAACCGGTACTTCAAGTTTTGCTAATTTTGGTCCGGTTCGGTCTGATTTTTTCGGTATATTATAAAGAGGCTGAAATGAAATGAATACTAGTTCTTACAAGTTTTGTACTAACGTGGGGATGGGTAACTCCTCATCTCAATATTACTACTATGTTTTAATCTATTTTACATAATAGAGGACAATGTTTCAAGAGGGTGATTCATTGCCTTGCCTATATATATGTGTTTAATAAGTGATTCCTCGCTAGGTTTTGAGGAGGCACATAACCATAAGAGTAAGGGCCCATCTTATTACCACTAGCCGTCGTAGTTATTTTGTGCCTTCCGTAGGATGTAAATCTTGAAGCTTGGCGCCTATCTGTAATTAGTCAACCACCTTATGGTGACCAACTTATGTAAAAGGATGATGTCATGTTTTGAGGTTAATGAAGGCGAGAAGCCCCTTTTGGTAAAGTATAGTAGTTTGGTACTGAAATGTTAGCGTTATTACAGCAACATCTTAAACTTTCGCTATGATCTTGTAAATAGTCTTACACGTGTATTTCCCTCTAGAAAACTACATGCCTATTTTGATTACCTCTAGGGTGTTGACTGCTTGGCGAGCATCCTTGGTACCACAGATCCTCACCTACTCTTACACAAGGAACGAGGCTCCACAACTTGGTATAAAAGCGCATGTTTGTGAGTGGCTCTGGCAACTCTTAGATATATTGGATGGTACCCTAAAATAGGAGTTAATATAGTACGATAGGTTGAAAATCTTAGTCTTAAGTTAGAACTACAATTAGGCTGGGGAGATGGGATAATATGTGATAGGCTTGGGTTATGTGGCATGAATTAACTAAGGCGCGACCGAGAGTTCCTCTAGGAGAGCAAACACTGAATGGTCGTGAGGGAGGATTACCTAGTGGAGGAAGGGACAACGAACTTGCCAGAGCACTAAACTTAGTATCGAATATGTTGGAACAACAATATGAGATGTGTTCTTGTCATATGCAAGTTCAATCGATAAGGTCCCCTAGGAAGAAATGAAAAGGATGTATGTATGAGCAATTTCTGGCTCATCACCACTCAAGATTCTTCATAAATGAGGGATTGGTGAGGGTCGAAAGGTGGATGTACGACATTGAAAGGATGTTCGTGGTGTGCGAGTGCATTGAAGACTAAAAGGTGCTATGCTCGAGCTACTTGCTTCAGGGAAAAGTAGCTCTATGGTGGGATAGCCAAAGGCAACTCCATAACATAGAACTAGGAGCCATAAGACGGCTTGCAGCACATCCCGATCCCCCCTTGTGTTTGTGATAGAATAGCCCAAAACCTTACCTGATTCTCCCTTGAGTTTCCCTCGATGACTTGTGGCCAAGCTAGGTCTTCCCTTGAGTTTACCTAGGGATCATTACCCAGCCCAAGCTTTTTGCCTGCGAGTGTTTCTAGGGGTGTGACCCTATCCATAGACAATGAAAGAGTCTCCATCCTCTCTCCATCCCTCCGATGCAGAATCCTTAACTCCCAGGGAAGGGGATGGGTCGTCGAGGGAAGAGTAGGTGGTATGAGGGGATGTGGAAGATGGGAATATAGAGAAAGGAAGCCTTGACACCACTCCAGTCTAAAGTACCCTGAACCAGAAGTGGAGACCGTTGCTACTGCTTTTATTACAGAGATAGAGATCACTGCCCCTTTTTTTGCCCTAGAGATAGAGGTCACTGCCACCTCTTTCTTGCTTTTGACACATCCCTCGGGAACAGTTCAGATGGAGTGTCATCAAGACAGAGAAAAAGGGGATTGAGGGACCTTTTAACTTGAGTTCCTCTCCTCAAGATAATGGTGTGATGGAGATGTCACACCTCTTAAAGGACTTCTTGACTTTGATACAACATTACTGATTGAGTTGAGTGATAACCTGAGTTTTGACTAAGGCTACACCCTTGTTTGATTTCATTGCCTTAGTGATATTTTAGGGCCATGGAAATATTTTAGTTTGATTTAGGCCTTGGTTTTGTAGATTAGCAATTGAAGCCCAAAAAGAAGGCCATCTAAGCCGTGTGAATTTCAAACACCATAGGAAGCCCAAGCCCATAAACCGTAGATGCTTTTGGCCCATAATCCAAACCCTTGCCACTAGTGTCATGTATTTCACTTGAAAGGCACTGTGTATCTAGTCTTGATAGTGGGATAGGGGGGGAGAGAAAAGTGTTTGGGAAGCCCAAGGGAATGCTTTCACGCCAACCCTAGTGGAGATGCCACTTGTCACCCACGCTAGAAGACTTTAAGAAGATTATACATGACAAGATCTCCTAGCCTCCCACATGCCTACACCTCATTGCTTGACACAATTTCAAGTTTCAAGAAAGATATTCATAGGAAAGGGCACCTAGGGAAGACAAACAGAGGTTTCCAAGGGATTTGCATGAGGAAACCGAAGGGACACAATGGGATTTTGAAATTTGGCCTGCACACAAAGTTTGCTTTAGAAATTGACACATGTCAACTATGCCAAGACTTTCTAGAAGGAATGTGAGGAGACAACTACACTAAAAGACAAGCTTACCCTCACCTTTTCGGCCACCACAACCAAGATCACACCTCCACACGTCACTTGCCACCTTATGATTCAAAAGGGTTCTTGGGGAAAGGAAGGGTCACCTAGGGAAGGAGTATGGGAAGAAGAAGAGACACTTGGGGTTTTGGAAAGGGGATGGACAACGAGGGCAAGGCTCATACCCTTGCCAAGTGTCACACACGCTTAACCTTGTGTTGGGAGATGAAAGGATATGAAGAGAAAGTTACTTTCCTACCCTAATGGGTTCATTGTATCTAGACAAAGTAATAGGGGCATAAGAGACTATTTTGGCTAGGAACAAAAGGGGACCACGCTCAAGGAGATTTTTTCATAATTCTACAAAAAATCCAAAAGTGTGGAAGAGGAAGAGATTTCGGCAATAGGGAAGAAAAGAGGTGACACTTGTCCAACATGCATTGGTTGGTGAAAAGCATGGAGGGACACTATATATATAGAGATAGCCAAATTTGGGGAGGTCCTTTTTGCCCAAAAGTTACTCGTTTTCCTTAGAACATTTCTGCCACCACCCTTTCACTCTCAAGTTTCCACTTCTCACATTTTCTCACAAGCCAAACAACACCATACTCATCACCATTTTCGTAGGTCACAAAGAAGTCACCCTCCATACTTCGAGTAGAAGTTTAGCATGTGAAGGTAAGGATCATTCCACTCTTCCCTTGTTGTTCATGCATGACCCAAGTGGAGAAACTCCTCTCTTCATTTTTCAGTTTTAGGGCTTTTGGACACACTCACCCACTTTCACGCTAGAAACTAGTGTTTCTCTTCTAGAAAGATGGAACCCGAAGCGTTCGTCATAGAATAACCACATGAACATGAGATTGAGAATGCGATATGGTTCAGCTTCAACCTTAGAAGGCAAACTAAGGTTTTGACCTTCAAAGGTTTCGGCCTAGGGTTTTGAGTTTGAGAAAATCTCTAAACTTCCACTCACTCACTCACTTTTTCGAATCTAGAATTTTAGTGATGACTTCTAATACGTTATATTGTAATTTTCAGATGTTTGCTTTTGTTTCCGAAGAAATTTTGTAAATATACACTTAACCTAGTTTGGTTAGCATATCTATATACTTGTGTAAATCTTTTAGTTTGTTTCATCTTTGATAGTTGTTCTATACCTCTGCTTGGATGAACCTAATGCTATGACATGTATAGGAGTCGTGGAATCTTTTGACCTTCACGTCCTTTTCACTGCACTGCAAGTCTTTGACTTGAGTTTGGTGACTAAGTATAGTGATTGTGAGGTCCGTTGACCTCAACACCCTTTTAGCTGCGCCATGAGTCTTTAACTCGACTTTGGTGACTAAGCGTAGGAGGCATGGGGTCTTTTGATGTCAACGCCCTTTTTTGCTACACCGTTAGTCTTTAAATCAACTTTGGTGACTAAGTATAGGGCAACGTAAGTCTTTGACTTGACTTTGGTGACTGCATTTGGTGACTTTGGGGTCTTTTGACCTCCACACCCTTTTGGACTGCATCGCGAGTTTTTGATCTTCACGCACTTTTGGTTACATTGCAAGTATAGGAGTTGTGGGTACGCAAACTGGCCAACCACCTGGCTTTATTGATGTATCTTTATTGATTACATAGAAGAGAAAATAAAATCAATGGTAGAATTTCTTCAAGTGCTTAGCATTCTAAAGATGCTGTAACTCCTTTCCTTGGCTATCTTTGAGGTGGTATGACCCCGGTCGGTGGTTGGCTATCACTATAAATGGCCCTTCCCAAAGTGGCCCAAACTTTCTTTCATCTTGTGTTGTCACTCTCATCTATTTAAAGATCAGGTTGCCTACTTTGAAGGATTTGGGCTTGACCAGCTAATTGAAGTAGTGTTTTGTCCTTCTTTTGTAGAGGACATTTAGGATCTCAGCTTCTTCTCTTTCTTCTTCCAGGAGGTCGAGGTGCTCCAATGCTTTGTTATTCTCTGTTTGATTAAAGTGGTGGGTTTGATGTGTAGGCAAACTGATTTTCACAAGCACGACTGCTTCGCTTCCAAAACCCAACGTAAATGGTGTCTTGCTTGTTGAGGTTTTTACTGTTGTCCTATATGCCCACAGTAGTCCTGTGAGCTCTTCTAACTACTCTCATTTCCTTTTTGTTAGCTTATTCTTTAAAATTCCAAGTAAAGACTTACTCGTTGACGTTGCCTGCCCGTTGGCTGTGGGTGCCTAGGTGATGAATACTTGGCTTGAATTCCCAGCTCCTTTCACCATCGCTTGTAATGCTTTGAGTCGAATTGCTTCTCACTATCATATATTATACTGTGAGGGATTCCAAATCAATAGATTATGTTCTTCCATATAAACTTGGTGAAAATCTTCATTTTTATGGTTTCCAGGGATTTTGCCTCCACCCATTTCATGAAATAGTCCACGGTTGCTATCATATGCTTCACAGCCCCCTTCCCTGGTGGGAAGAGGTGAACTAAATCAACTCCCTATTGGGCAAACAACCAAGGGGCTATGATAGAGAATAACTTCTTCAGGGGGCAATGCAGGATATGGACATAGATCTGACACTTGATACACTTTTTTGCAAATTTCTTGTTATCCCTAAGGGCGTTGGGCCAATAATAGCCCACCCGAAGGGCTTTCCTCGTCAATGTTTTCCTGCTCGAATGGTTCCTGCCGACACCTATCTCTACTAGGATGTAGTGCGCCTCCTCTGGCGAGATACACCATAATAGAGGGGCCTGGAAACCTTTTTTTTTTTTTTAATTATAAAGAATTCCATCTACCTTGATGAATTGTGTTGCACTTCTCTTAATCTTCCTTACTGCCTCTTTTTCCTTGGGGAGCCTGCTTGAGTCTAAGTATTTAGAGATTGCCTTGACCCATTCTGGCTCTGCTGGCCCTAGTTTACTTCTTCCTTAGCAGAGGCAGCTTTAGCCAGCCTGTCAGCTACGACGTTGTCTTCTCTGTATATCTATTCTAGGTTAAAGTAGGCCAACTGGTTATGGATCTCCCATACCTAGTTTAGGTATTGCTTGAATTTTTCCATTTTCATGGCGTAGGCTCCACTGACTTAGTTTACCGTGATTTGGGAATATGCCTTTGCCTCGATTGAGAGTCCTGTTATCAGGGCTTCGACTCGGCTTCGTTATTGGTTGTTTTGAATGTGAGCGTTGCCATATAATAGTGCTCCTTCCCATTTTCTTTGAAAATGTAAATTCTTATTCCCCCTCTTGTTTGACAAGCAGATCCATCAATAAAAACTTGCTAGGACTGCTAGTATGGTGTGGCTTGAATTTTGTTCGGGAACCCGGTGAACTCAACGACAAAGTTTGCCAAGGTTTGTCACTTAACTACACTCCTGGGAATGAATTTGATATTGAACTCACTAAGTTCCATTGACCATGCAACCAAACTACCTAAGATGTCGGGTTTCTGCAATATTCTTTCAAGTGGGTGTTCAGTTAACACCTTCATGGGATGAGCTTGAAAATATGGGCACAATCTCTTGGCAGCTGTTACTAATGTGAATGATAGAAACTCCATTCTTGGGTATTTGGTTTTGACTCCTCTTATTGCATAGCTAGCATAGTATATTGGCACTTGGGCGGCGCCATCTGGTGAGGTGGGCAGACTGCTTTTAGCAATTTGAACAAAGGATTGAGTTGCATTGCAAGTTATTTGAGGCAAAATTGAGGGAGGACTGGGACCTTTTTATGTCATTATCATCTAAAGGCAAACTTTAGGGAGGATCAAGCCAGGCCACGGATCAACCGGAGCCAAATTTGAGAGATGACCTGGCTAGGCCTAATTCATCTCAAGGCAAACATGAAATAGAAACTGATGAGGCTGCTCATAGTCAAGGCAAACGTGAGGGAAGACTACGATTGTTGAAGCCACAATCATCCCAAGACAAGCTCAAGGAAGGATTGGGTGATGCCATGGGTCGTCCTGAGGCAAACTATCTAGTGGACTAGTTGAAAAGGAACAAAACACCAGGAGAGGAATTTAGATCACCTAGTGAGTGTTGAAAGGCGGAACAGGGAAAGAGATGAAGACTTGAAACAGAAAGAATGTGCCAAAATTACCAAAAGGCATAGAGAGTTCAAAAATTTATAAAATAGCCATAAACTTCTTATGGGTCCGGAGTAAGTATTTTAACTAGGACTCCACACATTGTCCAAATATCCTAAAAACAACCCGAACTTTGGTCCATAATAAAATTGGGATTGTTCTGATATGACCTCCCTCGAGTTTACCTCATAACAACTATGACCTTAGTGGGCTGAGTTTGCCTTGGGATGACTTGCAACCTCACCCAATCCTCCTAAGTTTGCCTCGGGATGATCCACAAGCTCACCTGATCCTTCCTTGGCCTAATCGTCTCACAACAAAGAAAAGACCCAATGTTTCCAGACTGTTGAGGCTGTGATTATCTCAAAGCAAACTAAAGCAAGGAACTGGCTATTGAGGCCTGGATAGTTTGTAGGGAGAACTAGGTTGGGTTGCAAGCCATGGGGCCAACATTAGGGAGGACAAGGATTACTGAAGTAATAATCATCACGAGACAAATTCGAGGAAGGAATGGATGAGGTCACAGATCATCCCTAGGCAAACTCGACAGAGGACCTAGTCTATGAGGCCGCTGTTAATGTCACATTTTGTATGCCTTTACGCCAAGCCCTCAGTAGCTTGGGTCTACAATCTTGGGCCTACAAACACGAAGAAAACACCAGGAAGCGATGGCCATGGTGGTGGCTAGGTGAGCCTTTGATGCCTAAGTTAGTATATGTTTAAAGGAGTGTTTAAGTGAGTAGAGAGAGATCAGAGAGTCTAACACTTATCTCGATACTTGAGAGTAGTTTTTATTCTTGGTTACTAGGATCAGGAGCCTATGCCTTGTGGTTGAGGGATGTGTCCTCCCCGTAACTTCTTTAGCCATGCTCATTTAATGAGACGTAGCCCTCTGGGAGGTGCATTTAATGTGGCCTAGCCTCTGTTTCATCTATCTATAGTAGGTATGATGCGTTGGATTATCCCTTCCTCTTTGCTTATTGTTAGAGGATCATGAGTCTACCGTTTGTACAGTCTGCCTTTCGATTTTATCCCTTCGGGGCCAAGTGACACAGCGAGGACTTGAGTGCCCCTTGTTCCTCTTTCATTGGGCCCTCCATGGGCCCTAGTTCATCTAGTTAGCTTATTAGGCCTCAGCCGGCGTTCCTGAGCCTAAGGCCTTTTATAACAGCTGCGATCATCCCAAGTCAAACTTGAGGGAGGATTGAGCTGACCCACAAGTTGTCGTGAGGAAAACTCGTTGGAGGACTAGGGTTGCCGAAGCCGTGATCTTTCTGATCCAAACTCGAGGATCGATTTGGTGATGACACATGTCTCCCTAAGGTAAACTTGAGGGAGGAATTATTTTGTTGAAGCCATTGCAATCATTGAGGTAAACTCTAAACTCAAGGAATGATCAGGTTATGCTAGGGCTGCTGAAGCTACGGTCATCTCGAGGCACACTCAAGGAAGGATGTGAGCTATCAAGGCTAGAATCAAAACTCAAGAGAGGATAAAGCAGGACCACAATCATCCCTAGGAAAACTTGGAGAAGAATTGGGTGCACAACAATTCACTTCGAGTGAAACTTGAGGCAAGACCGGGAATTGTAGAGGGTTATCTCAAGGCAAATTCAAGGGGAGATGAGGTAGCAAGCCATGGGCATGATGTGGCAAACTTGATAGAGGGGATGCAACAAGTTTGTAGTCATCCCGAGAGAAACTCAACAAATCATAGGGATGCACCCAAAGTCATTTGAGGCAAACTTGAGGAGAGGACTAGGGCTGTTTAGGTCATTATTGTCTAGAGCCAAACTTAAGGGAGGACCAAGCTAAGCCACAAGTCACCAAGAAGGAAACTTGAGAGAGGACAAGATGAGGTCGCCTGAGGCTGACTCAAGGGAGAGCTTGGTGAGACGTGGGTGTGGCAAACCCAGGGGGGGCTAGAGTTGTTGAGGCCATGATTGTCCTGAGGCAAACTTGACGATAGATTAGAGAAGGTCATTCTAAACAAACTCAATGCAGGATTGAGATTGTTCAGGGAAAACTTGATGGAGGATTAGTGTTACTTAGGTTACGATCTTTCTAAGCCAAGCTCGAGGAAGGATCATGTGAGGCCTTCCCTTAAGTTTGCCTTGAGAAGATCACGTCTTTAGCAACACTACTCCCTCGAGTTTGGGATGACTTGCAACCCATCCAAACTTCCCTCTAGTTTGCAACGGGACAGCCTAAGTCCTCGCCTAATTCTCCCTCTAGTTTTCCTTAGGACGACCCTCATCATGTCCTCCCTTGAGTTTCCCTCGGGGTGACCTACGGCCAAGCTAAGTTCTCCCTCGAGTTTACTTAGGGATGATTAAGGACTCAACAACCCTAGTCTTTCCTCTAGTTTGCGTCAGGACCTAGCAAGTTTGCCTCAACAACCCTAGTCCTTCCTTGAGTTTTGCCTCAAGATGACTCATGACTTAGCATAATCTATTGTAACCTTATCTTCCCTAGAGTTTTCCTAAAGACAATCGAAGCTTGCAGCCCAATGACCCATGACCTCAACGACCCTAGTCTCCCTTGTTTGCCTTTGGGTGCCTTACTGCCCAGCTAGTTCCTCCATCGATTTTGCCTCGAGATGACCTGCAACCTTGCCTTCTCCTTCTTTCTCCTTCTATGTGTGTACCTCACGATGATCATACCCTCAATAGTCGTAGTCCCTTATCAAGTTGAACTAGGGGAAACTTATGGCTTCTTACGGCTTTGGTCGGTCCTCCCTCACTTTTTCCTTGAGACGACCATTGTCCTTGCCCAATCTTCCCTTGAGTTCACCTCGAGACAATCTCAACCTCAGTGGGCTTTATAACCATCATCGAGTTTGCCTTAGGGCAACTTGTAGTAGCTTTTTACTCCTTTGTGTTTGTCTCAAGAAAATTTTAAGCCTCACGAGATCCTCCCTCGAGTTTTCCTTGTGATGATAGGGACCTTAGCAACCCTGGTCCCTCATCGAGTTTGCCTTACAATGCTTTGCAGCGCTACCCAGAGCTCCCTAGAGTTTGCCTCAAGACAACCTGTGGCATTGCACAATCCGGCCTTGAGTTTGGGATGATTGTGGCCTCAACAACCCTAGTCCTTCGTCAAGTTTGCCTTGGTTCAATAACGACCTAAGCAACCTTAGTCCTCCCACATGACAACTCGCAACCTAGCTCCGTCCTCCCATTGATTTCCTCAAGATGACACATTCCCTTTCTCAATCCTTCCTTAAGTTTGCCTCAAAACGATCAAGGCCTCAACAAACCTAGTTCCCCCCTGAGTTTGGGACCATGGCAATCTTTATCCCCTCTTGAGTTTACTTCCTCGAGGGAGGACTTGGGCTGTTGAGGCCGCTGCAAGTCTTTTTGAGCTAAGTAAATTATAAACTCAAGGAACGATCAGGTTATGCTAGGGCTACTGCTCAAGTCGCGATCATCCTAAGGCAAACTCAAGGAAGGATTAGGAGATACCAGGGGTCATGTTGAGGCAAACTTGAGAAAGGATCAAGTGAGCTCGTGAGTCGTCCTAAGGCAAACTCAAGAGAGGACTTGAGCTGCTGAGGCCAGGATTGTCCAAAGGTAAACTCAAGAGAGGATAGAGCAAGACCATAATCATTCCTAGGAAAAAACTCAAGGGAGGATTGGATGCACAATAATTCACCTTGAGGGAGGACTGGGAATGACCGCAGATCACCTAAGACAAACTCGAGGGAGGACTGGGAACAACTGCAGGTCATCCTAAGACAAACTCGAGGGGAGTTAGGTTGAAAGTCACTAGCGTGTTGTGGCAAATTTGACGGAGGATCCAGCAAGTTCTTAGTCATCCAAATAGAAACTGAACAGAGCATACGGATGCACCACAATTCATTCGAGGCAAACTCAAGGGGGAGGACTAGGACTACTTAGGTTGTTATCATCCTGAGGAAACTTGAGGGAGGACAGAGCTAGGCCAAGTCACACAACAAGGGAAAATCTAGAGAGGACGAGATAAGGCCACCACCCAAGGCAGACTCAAGGGAGAGTTTATCGAGGCCGTGTGTCATCTTGTGGCAAACTCGATGATAGATTGGGCAAGCCAGGTCATCCTGGGCAAATTTAATGGAGGACCGAGCTTGTCCGAGGCAAACTTGATGGAGGATTTGGGTTACTTAGGTCATGATCTTTCCAAGCCAAGCTAGGAGGAGGATCATGCGAGGCCTTCCCTCAAGTTTGCCTTGGAGCAATTTGTGTCCTAACTCGATCCTCCCTCAAGATGAGGAGCCTCACTTGATCCTTCCTCAAGTTTTCCTCGAGATGATCGTGGCTTAGCAACCCTACTCCCTCAAGTTTTCCATGGGATGACTGCAACCCATCCTAGTCTTCCCTTGAGTTTGCCACGGGACAGCTCATAGCATTGCCTGATGCACCCTCTAGTTTTCTTCAGGACGACCCTTATCCTGTCCTCCCTTGAGTTTCCCTCAAGACAACCTATGGTCAAGCTAGGTCCTCCCTCGGGTTTACTTAGGGATTATCATGAACTTAGCAACCTTGGTCCTCCCTTGAGTTTGCTTCAGAATGATTCACGATCTAGCATAATTCTACCTTGAGTTTGCTTGAGGAAGATCTGTTGTCTTGCCTGATCCTCTCCCTCGAGTTTCCTCAGGGGTGACTCGCATACTAGCTTGGTCCTCTCTAGAGTTTCCCTTAGGGTGGCTTGCAACACATCTTGGTCCTCCCTCGCATTTCCCACGAGACGACATGTGTCTCGCCTAATTCTCCCTTGAGTTTGACTTAGCAGGACTATTGGCCTAACTCAATCCTCCCTCAAGTTTGCTTTAGGCTGATTGGCTTCAAGACAACAGCTCGGCAGCCCTAGTCCCTAGTCGAGCTTGCCTCAATGCCCAACCTGGTCCTCCCATGAGTTTCCTCAAGATGACAAGCGGTCTTGCCTGATCCTCCCCTCTAAAAGATCCCAACATCAACAACCTCGAGAATGCTTTGGGACGCATCCCAATACTCTCTCGAGTTTGCCTCAGAACCACCAATGGCCTCGCCCTAAGCTATCTTGAGTCTTGCTTGGGGAAGTAAGAGAGAGAGGGAGGGAGAGGGAGAGACAAGGAAGCAAGAGAGAGAGAGAGAAGAGGGAGATGGAGGGAGGTAGAGAGAAGGGAAGGAGAGAGAGGATTGGAATCTGAATTGTAAATTTAAAATCTAATACAAGAGCTGAAAATGAAAACGTGAACCAAAAATGGAAAACAACTCATCGTTGCAAGAACAGTTTCATATTAAGATATAAATGAATTATAGAGACAAGCTTAATCAAGATAGTAAAGAGATCCAGAAAATTTGCGTCGTTAAGAAAACATCCTAGCCGCAAGTGTTGGTACAAATACCAAGTACCAGATCTACAAAAAGGTATAGTACTACTAGATATATGTTTACTATGCAAATACTCAAATCACCAAGCCATCTTTATTATGCAGATACTCAAATCTAATCTAATATCCTGCCATAAAATATCAAAATATACAACAAACTTCTAGCTAACATTCCTAAATGAAGTGCAATTGTAATTGTTATTACTATATCTTTCAAAAAATTGGACAACTTAAGAGTCAATTTTGAACCATCATCGTCTACAAAGCTTTTACATTATTGCACTAAAATCTTACAAAAAAAATAATTTTGAATACTTGTTCAATGATAATAGCCGAGTGTCTTTAATATTGTTCATGGCTTCTTAAACACGGATGAGCGAGTTATATGGTCAGCATCATCATCCATATACTAGATTTGTATGACCTGAATAAAGAAACAAACTTTAAAATAGAAAGCAGCAAGTATCTTTGTTATTTATTTATTTATTTTGTTTTGAAGAAAAAAATATCTATTGGTGAAGCAATTGTAGAGGGATTCCATAGTATAATCTCTCTGAGAGTCCTCTCTATAGTTGTATTGCAGCATTTGGTATTTAATTTATCAAGAAAAGCTAATAAAAAGCTACACAGAAAATAAATCAAACAACAAATGGGTAACTAAGATACATTTTACTTTACACAGAATGTGTATACATTCAGAACCAAGTTCTGGTAGGGAAAACTTAAACGAGAATTGACATCGACGATTAGGACATTGACTGTCCTTATTGAACTTTAAGGATTTGAGAATCATGGCAGACCAAGTAAAATGTTCCGAAGATTAAAGAGATGACCGAATCTTTGTTTTTTTCTAAAACCAGCTAAACCAAAACTTACGACTTCCCAATTAGCAACCCATAGAAACATAATAATTTTTTGTTCGACATCAACTTATTCACAAAAAAAAAAAAAAAAAACTAGAATTGAGAAACCAAAAAGGATGACAGCAATTGTATCACATCAAAAACTGCAAAATAGAGAATGAAAAGGTTGAAGAGCATTAAGAAACGTAAGAAATCTCAAAGAATCCATGGTGGGAACCCAAGAATGCAGTTCCCAAATCAAAAGCAAGATTAGACAAGAGGAGAAAACGATAACCTTAAAACGAACGATCTGATAATTCGCTTCCTCTCTCATTCTTTACACCTTCCTGTGAGTCCGATTGTCGTGCCTTCTCCAACTTTTTGGATCCTTCCAATGCTAGCATACCCGCACTCTCTCTCTCTAACAAAGGGGGGAAAACACATTGTGAGACAAATTACAATATATGTAATGAATATAGAAAAATTTCTCTCATCAATATATAGACTTGGGGAGAGTAGGTTAGTGATTGCAACGGCTACTTTTCCCTTAAATTTATTTTTATTTTATTTTTTAAAATTCAAATATGATGATACGGTGCCAATTAATTCCCTGAATCAAATGGGCGTAAGGCTCTGGTTCTGATCGTTGGATTAAAGTCAAATCATATTGGCTACAAACCTTTTTTATTTTTTAACCGTGTTTAGTTATTCCATTCCTTCGGTTATATGTTTTATTTAAGACATCTTCCCCTGCATTCTCTAATTCTCTTCATTTGGCTGACAACATCACTGTAGTTTCAGGCAACACCTTTAATGTTTAACAGTTTATCCAAACGTCTCGTCAAAAGTGTTAGGCGGAAGTTGAAGAAGTACAAAGTTTGATGAGATGAATACGATGATGTACCAGGGTTTCTACGAGAGCTTTATAGCAAAGGCAATGAGTTAAAATGACATGTTTTACTTTTATCTTTGATACAAGATATTCTCACGTTGAATTATCCATCTATTAGTCTAAATAATAATAAAATCTTAATTTTTAATAATAATAGTTTTTTATAATGTCAATTAATAATTTAATTATAATTGTTTTGCTTTTTGTTGAGAGTGAGAGCAAGTGGAAAGAGAGAGAAATAAGTGATAAAATAATCAATAGATGGTGAATAGTAACTATCCAAATTTGCGTTTGGCTCTTTCAATACAATAGATTTAATGGGATTGTCAGTTATGAATTTCTAGTGCTAACATTGCTAGTGCTAACACCAGTGATGAATTTCATGATCAAAGTAGTAGGAGGTTAAGTTTTAGATCTTGTTTTGGTATACATATAAAATAAGATGAGATAAGAAAATGAAGTATTGTTGGAATATAACCTTTTAATATTATTTTTATTTTGAGATTTGAAAATTTTAAATTGTTAATGTATTTTATGTAAGAGTTTAAAAAAGTTGTTATGATAATGAAATGAGATGAGATGGTTTGTGTAACCAAATGAGACCTTAGTGGAGAAGGAAAGGGATACAAAGTGATTAAGTGGCAGTGAGGAAACTGGAGTGGATTGCTTCTCATATGGGGTTGAGGGACAAGTCTTGGCAGGAAAATATTATGAAGCATTTTGAACTTGAAGAATCGATAGGAAACAGTAGAAGGCACATATTTCTTCTGGATGACATTCTAGGAATGTGCTTGGTGAGGCTCCCGCTGACTAGTCTTATGAAAATACAAAACTGGTATATACAAATGCGGTCTCAAAATTTGTACAAAACCGGAACATAGCGAATCGGTTACACCTCTTATACTTAGCTACCACTCCTAGTTTCCTGCACATGAGAAGGGAAGATTCACATCAGAATCCTTGGTTTTTTCTGTTTGATGCTGTTACAGATGGCTATTGCTCCAGGGAAATACATGCATTAGATGTTTGTCTAGACCAATGGTGTAGGATCAATGCTGATATTCTGGAACAAAGGAAGGTTCATGTTCTCTGTTCCAAGCATCCAGGTTGAATTGTTGGAGATTGTTCGAGCTTGACCAACTTTGGGAGGGTGGACAGGATCTCATTCAAGCATTCAAGACACAAAGGGGTGCTACAGTTTAGTCCCTTGACATGGCGTAAAACTACATCTATGAAATATGGGAGGCGGATGCCAGTTTTTGAGGTCAGTTCAAATTTTCCAATGTTTAAAAGTCTTTTAAATTGGCATGATAAATGATTTTCCAAATCACGGTTTAGTGGGTTGTCTGATGTTTGTCTATCCTCACAAGCTTTTTCACTAAGACGACAATACTGGTATCAAATTGATGGAAAGAAATCCAGAGGATGCATACAGAATTTGGAATTGTTTGCTCTGGTATTTGTTTGTAATGGGGTGTTTTATGTTTATTCATAGACTGATAAAGGATATGACATAAAAAGATATTAGTGGATTGGTGTCCAAGTGACTCCATTCCCATCCATGTTCAAGAGTACCACCCAAGGCTTTATCTTGTAATGGGCGGCTGTTCATGCTTTCTGTCTCCTGGTGTGAAGCAGAGGATCAAATAGGCCTGAGAAACAAGATTGTTGGAAAACTATGGGAACTGGATCTCATGTATTATACCGGGGAGATCTCAGGACATCCCAATTCTCCAATGGACTGGAATGCTGCATTTGTTGGCCACAGAATAATGATATTTGGGGTGGTTGAAATGTTAAGAATATTTGGTCAGGCCTTATATTTCTTGATGTTGCAGATGGAGACAAAGAAGCAAACGGTGCATGGCTCACCGTTTTCTATTTTGGCTCATTAGGCACCGTTCGGTGCTTTTGTATTGTTAGGCACCTCCCCAAGAATCATGCAGCAAATTGCTGCAACGTAGTGATCTGCTCTCCTATAAATAGGAGAGCTTAAGAGTGCAGACAGTGCGTGCAGCAGAGAGTGCAGACAGAGTGTAGAAGAGAGAAAGAAGAGAGGAAGAGAGTGGGTGAGCAGAGAAAATTTTTCTGTAAAAATTATTTTCATAGTGAAATTACAGCACCTGTGGACGTAGGCAATTGCCGAACCACGTTAAATTTCATCCCTCCTTTATTTAGAATCCTCTCTGTGTCAGAACAGCTCCAAACAACTGGTATCAGAGCACTGGTTCGAGCTGTCCAAAAATTCAAGTTGATCAAAATTAATTTTTGACAACTCCACAGTGTTCCTCGCGTCGAGACGAATCCGTTGCCGCAAACGGAATCAAAAATGGAGGTCGGACGAGGCCACACGCGCCCTTAGAAGATCGGCGCGTGCATCTGCTGCAACCCACGCTCCCCCACGCGCTCCGGAGGTTGAAGACGCGTGCACCACATGTGCCCACGCGCCCCCACGCGTGCCAGAGGTTGAAGATGCATGACGGACACGCGCCCACGAGCCACCACGCGCCCTAGAGAGGTTCGGCGCGTGTGTCACACGCGCCTCACTCTCCCCACGCGCACAGTACTGTAGCGCGTGTATCTCACGCGCCAGACAGATCAAGACCGTTCGTTTCCAGATCTGTTTTTGGCTAGATCTAAGCCATTCGGAGTCCGATTTCGACGATCAAATAGTGCTTTCCAACTATTTGGATCATTCCGAACTCATCCGTACGGTCGAAATTTTGAGATTCGGCATCAGTACATTGGATCTGAATCATCCACGTGTTGCAGATCATTTTGGGCTAGATCACGCCACCATCGCGACGATCAAATAGTGCTGACAAACTATTTGGATCATTCCGGACTCGTTTCCAGCTAATTCGAGTGTTTCGGACGCAACGGTGATCTTTGTTTGTTTGAATTTGAACTCATTTGTAAAGTTATGGCTGGAGAAGAAGCTAAAGGTGTTGGTATCGAGAAATTTGACGGTACAGACTTTGCCTACTGGAGAATGCAGATAGAGGATTATCTCTATGGGAAGAAACTACATCTTCCACTCCTAGGAAGAAAGCCAGATGACATGAGCAATGAAGATTGGAGTTTCCTTGATAGACAAGTGTTGGGAGTCATTAGACTAACACTGTCAAGATCAGTTGCACACAATGTGGGAAAGGAGAAGACCACGGCGGATTTGATGAAAGCTCTATCGGACATGTACGAGCAGCCATCAGCCAATAACAAAGTGCATTTGATGTACAAGCTATTCTACTTGAGAATGGCAGAAGGAACTCCAGTTGTTCAGCATCTGAATGAGTTCAACACCATCATCAATCAATTAGCTTCAGTGGGGATTGAATTTGATGATGAAGTACGTGCACTGATTGCTCTAGCTCAATTGCCAAAGAGCTGGGAGGCCATGAGAACAGCTGTCAGCAATTCTTATGGCAAAACAAAGATGAAGTATCAAGATATCCGGGACCATATTCTTAGCGAGGAAGTTCGCAGAAGAAATACAGGAGAAGCATCAACTTCCAGTTCTGCCTTAAACCTCGAGACGAGAGGTAGAGGAGCTAGTAGAAGTTCAAATCGAGGCAGATCGAAGTCCCGAAGAGGCAGAAGTAAATCTAGGTCCGGAAAACAAGTATAGTGCTGGAATTGTGGCAAGATTGGCCACTTCAAAAATAATTGCAAGGAAGCAAAGAAGAAGAATGAGCATGACTCTGTTAATGCCACAACAGAAGATCTCCAAGATGCCTTACTTCTTTCAGTCGACAACCAAATTGAATCTTGGGTGTTAGATTCAGGAGCTTCGTTCCACACTACAGCACACCAAGAAATCATGCAGAATTATGTCATTGGTGATTTCGGAAAGGTGTACTTAGCAGATGGTGAAGCGTTGGAAATCGAAGGCATGGGAGATGTATCAATCAATCTGCCCAATGGAAGTGCATGGTTGCTACAGAAGGTGCGACATGTTCCCAAGCTCATGAGGAACCTGATTTCTGTAGGACAACTTGATGCTGATGGACATTCTGTACTATTTACCGGTGGCACGTGGAAGATAACAAAAGGAGCTATGGTAGTAGCTCGAGGCACAAAAACAGGTACTCTATACATGACTTCAAGTATTAGAGATACTATTGCAATTGCTGATGCAAATGCCAACCTATGGCATCAAAGACTTGGTCATATGAGTGAGAAAGGAATGAAAGTACTATTATCTAAGGGCAAGTTACCAAAGTTGGAATCAACTGATTTTGATATGTGTGAAGGTTGCATTTTTGGGAAGCAGAAAAAGGTTAGTTTCCTGAAAAATGGTAGAACTCCAAAATCTACAAAATTGGAGTTGGTACACACAGATTTGTGGGGGCCATCCCCAGTCGCTTCTCTTGGAGGATCGCGGTACTATATTTCTTTTATTGATGACTCAAGCAGGAAAGTATGGGTTTATTTTTTGAAAAATAAATCTGACACATTTGATACTTTTAAGAAGTGGAGAGCCATGGTTGAAAATGAAACAGGCTTGAAGTTAAAATGTCTGAGGTCAGACAATGGAGGAGAGTACATCGACGGAGGGTTCAAAGAATTCTGTGCTGCAAATGGGATTAGATTTCAGAAGACTATTCCCGGGACACCGCAGCAGAATGGCGTAGCTGAACGCATGAACAGAACTCTCAACGAACATGCCAGAAGCATGAGGCTGAATTCAGGATTGCCTGAATGTTTTTGGGCTGATGCAATTAACACTGCAGCCTATTTGATTAATTGGGGACCTTCAGTTTCCTTAAAATTCGATCTACCAGAGGAAGTCTGGAGCGGAAAGAAGGTAAATCTTTCCCATTTGAAAGTTTTTGGCTGTTTATCATATGTTCACATAGATTCTACTGATCGTAACAAGTTAGAAGCCAAATCTAGAAAATGTTTTTTCATCGGTTATGGTGATGAAGAATTTGGCTATCGATTTTGGGATGATAAAAATCGCAAAATCATCAGAAGTAGAAATGTGATATTTAATGAGCAGATTCTGTACAAAACTAAGTCACAAGCTGAATCTGAGGAACAGCCAAAGAAACCTGAGGTTGTTGACTTTGATGTTACTCGAGCCAACACTGATCAGAACGAGGATCAAGAAAATGATGATACACAGATCAAACAACGTACACCACTCACTGCTACTCGAAGATCTTCAAGGACAATCAGGCCACCACATCGGTTCTCACCATCTCTATACTACATCTTGCTAACAAATAGTGGTGGACCAAAAAATTATGATGAAGCTCTACGAATTGAAGATTCGATCAAGTGGGAGAAAGCCATGCAAGATGAGATGGAGTCACTGATGTCAAATCAGACATGGGAGCTAACTAAGCTTCCAAAAGGCAAGAAGGCTTTGCACAATAAATGGGTGTACAGAATTAAAGAAAAACACAATGGTAGCAAGCGCTACAAAACCAGAATGGTCATGAAGGGGTTTCAACAAAAGGAAGGTGTCGACTACACAGACATTTTCTCTCTAGTTGTAAAATTGACAACGATCAGGCTAGTGTTGGCAATTGTGGCTGCAGAGAATCTACATCTTGAGCAGTTAGATGTGAAGACTGCATTCCTTCTGATTTGGAGGAAGACATCTATATGCACCAGCCACAAGGATTCTCAGTGAAGGAAAAAGAGAATCTAGTTTGCAAACTAAAGAAGAGCTTGTATGGCCTAAAACAAGCTCCACGACAATGGTATCGGAAGTTTGACAACTTCATGTGCAGTAATGGATTTACAAGACTGCAGGCTGACCATTGTTGCTATATGAAGAACTTTGACAACTCTTATATTATCCTACTATTGTATGTGGATGATATGCTCGTTGCAGGGTCAAGCATCGAGGAAATCAATGAATTGAAGAAGCAGTTGTCAAAGCGGTTTGAGATGAAGGATTTGGGTGCTGCAAAACAAATCCTTGGTATGAGAATTATTAGAGACAGGTCTAATGATACTCTCAAGCTCTCCCAGGAGGAGTATGTAAAGAAGGTGCTCAGAAGGTTTAACATGGACAAGGCGAAACCAGTGAGCACACCCTTAGCTAGTCACTTTCGACTAACTAAGGATCAGTCGCCAAAGACGGAGGAAGAGCAAGAATGCATGGACAGAATACCCTATGCATCTGCTATTGGTAGTCTTATGTACGCCATGGTCTGTACAAGGCCAGATATTGCACAAGCAGTGGGAGCTATGAGCAGGTACATGAGTAATCCAGGAAAGCAGCATTGGGAAGCAGTCAAATGGATTTTAAGATATCTACAAGGCTCTTCAGATACGTCACTATGCTTTACAAAAGCAGGTTTAAAACTACAGGGATATGTAGATGCTGATTTAGCAGGTGACGTTGACAGCAGAAAAAGTACTACTGGATTTGTGTATACGCTGGGTGGTACAGCTGTATCGTGGGCTTCTAAGTTACAGAAGATTGTTGGTCTCTCAACTACAGAAGCGGAATACGTTGCTATAACTGAAGCAGGGAAGGAAATGGTTTGGTTGCAGTCATTCTTGGAGGAATTGGGAAAGAAGAATGAAAAAGGCATTCTGCACAGTGATAGTCAGAGTGCTATTTTTCTTGCAAAGAATCCAGCCTTTCATTCCAGAACAAAACACATACAGTTGCGATACCATTTTATCCGATCTCTTCTCGATAGTGGACAGCTGATACTTGAGAAGATTCGAGGAACAGAGAATCCAGCAGACATGTTCACAAAAGTAGTTACTGCTGACAAACTGAAGCTGTGTATAGCTTCAGTTGGACTTCGTACTTAAAGGCATGACTTGAAGTTGCTGTGATGATTGCTATGAAGATATGTATATTCATTTGTCTCCAAGTGGGAGATTGTTGCAGATAGAGACAAAGAAGCAAACGGTGCATGGCTCACTGTTTACTATTTTGGCTCATTAGGCACCGTTCAGTGCTTTTGTAATGCAGCAAATTGCTGCAACGTAGTGATCTGCTCTCCTATAAATAAGAGAGCTTAAGAGTGTAGACGGTGCGTGCAGCAGAGAGTGCAGACAGAGTGTAGAAGAGAGAAAGAAGAGAGGAAAAGAGTGGGTTAGCAAAGAAAATTTTTCTGTAAAAATTATTTTCATAGTGAAATTACAGCATCTGTGGACGTAGGTAATTGCCGAACCACGTTAAATTTTGTCCCTCCTTTATTTAGAATCGTCTCTGTGTCAGAACAACTCCCAACACTTGATTGTATGTGACTCATGAATTTGATGCTTCTTCATGCACGTCTATGAATTCCATTGCAAACTGCAACTCATATAGAAAGTGACAGACATTTCTTCTCACTAATGAAATCATTTTGGTCTCAGTTTCGAATTCAAACAGCTAACAGAGTATGCTTTTCTCATGTGATTTATTTTTGTAGTGTATGAGACCTTTAAATTTGTTTTCAGATCAAATTTTTTATTTTCAAAATATGATCTGAAATAAATTTAGAGAGGTAAGTTCTCATTTTTCTTCACTCAAATCACAGAAACATTAGCTGGTATGTCTGAAAATATATTAATTCTCAAACATAGTTACCATAACATATATTGAACACAAGTTCACCTTAGACAAATGATTGAAATCAAAGGAACATAACAAAAACATCCATAATAATTTTAACATCATATATATAACACAAAGTACAATTCTAATTAATGAGACCAGAGAAAGGATCCCATGGTGAACTTTCTCTTTTGTTCAACATCCCCAAGCATTGGTAGGCCGTATTCTTTAAGTAAGCAATCCAGCTTCCACTCCGGCATGGTTTCATAATCATCTTTAGTGTATCTTTGGTGGTGCAACGGCATTTGGAAGTGTCCACATCGATCCTTCCCTTGCTGTCCGTTGGCTCTGCTACCTACGTTTGTTGAAGCCCTTGTCACTGACTCCATTCCCCCCAACACCAATGTTTCTCAATGCTTTCTTTCTTCTTTACTCTACTCTCTCTTGTGCCCAGTTATGGCAAACTGGCGGGCTATTTAAAGCTGTTGACAAGTTTTTTCTTCCTTTATTATTATCATTTTCTTGTGGTTAAGGTTAAAGAATATTCTGCAAGCATGGTATTTGGAGTTGATTTCCAAGAGACAATATGAACTGGAAAGAAAAAAAGAATTGTGTGGAAGTCCTGTACGAAAGGTTTTTGGGTTAAAATCATTGCAGTTTTACCACAAAATCAAGTAGACCTAGGCTACAGTTTTGTTACCATGTTTTATACTTTATGAAGCATTAGATCCTTTTTTCCTGGGCATTTAATCTCCAGCTTTTCAGTTATGGTCATTACTTTTTCTTGATCCTTCGTATCTGAGAGACACAAAAAGATGGGCGCCCACCGTTCCAACTCGTCTATGCTTAAATTAACTTCTACATCCATTGCTTTTTCATTTCACAGAAGCTGCCAAATCATGAAATTTTTGGCTTGTGTTTAGATATTGTTGCGTGCCATGTGTTATTTTGAAAAGGTTGTTTACCAAGCTGCCTACCTCCTATATATGCTGGATATCAAGATCGAGATTTACGTAAAATGCATCTTATAATGTTTTTTGCCGTCCATGTGAAGTTTTTGGGCATCATTAAATACTTCGTAAATGCTATAGGGTCTATTTCATATAATCACTTCCACTTAAGGTCCACTTGATTCGTATCTAAGTATCTTAACATCACTACCAAATTTTTGTTCTTACTGTCTTCCAATTTCTGTCATAGTAGCTTTCCCAAGGTGCCGGATTCACCAAGAAAGACAACCCTCCTTTGCAAGGTGCCAGATTCCTTTCTCTAGATGTAATCGAAAGGAGGATTAAATTGTGTATTAAAAGAATACTTATACATAAATCTAGGGCTGTGCAAAAAACAGAGTAACTCGACCCATCCGTGTGACCCGATCCGATCTGCACCGAAAAATACGATTTTAACCACTACACGGGTTCGACCCATACAACTCGATGACCCGCTATAAAATCTGCAACTGAAACCCTAGCCCCCCCTTCCCCGAGTCTTCTCACTTCTCTTTAGATTTCACCTTATCGCCTAGGCTTTCCTTGAGCTTCAAGAAGCTGAGTCGAACGGCGGATTCTTATGGTGGAGCCACTTGCGATGATTTCATACCCTTCTCACAGTCCAGAAGACCTCCATCTTCTTCCTCGGTTGGTTTTAGCGTGTATGATCCACAAGGGTTACTTTATTCCAATTTTACTCGTACGACCCCAATTCCAAACCCAAAGATGAACTCGTTCTCTTGGATTCCTCTGAAAAATGCCTCCTCACTCTTCTTTGAAAGGTTTGGGAGCGGCCCAAGTGTGGAGTATGGCTTGATGGAATAGGAGGGTTGATTCGGTTGAAGACGGGGGTATGTGTTTGGGGGCTAAGAATGCCAAGAAAACTGGAAATGAAATGAAATTGGGTATCTGGAAATAGGATATTTGAGAGTAATTGAGACTTGGACAGTGATGAATTGGAGGAAAAGGAGGGTTGAAGACGGGGTGGAGTATGCGTTTGGGGGGCAAGAATCTTAAGAGGGGAAGAAACCATAGGTTGACCCGCTCAGTAATGTGCAGGTTGAATCGATTCTGCCTAACTTATCCAGAAGCACAGGTCTGGTAAGGTCGAATCCAAATTTCAAACGGGTTACTTGGGTTGCACCCCTAGTGATAAATCCATCACGTTTTCTGTTTTGGGATTAATATATTAATATCCATACCCAATAAACACACCATCTCATATCACCAGCCTCACTCCCCTCAATTATCACGAATCTATTAAGAGTGGTCACTCTTCTTAATGACTCTTCGATGACTTGAAAAGATGAATGGAAAACATAATAAAAGTAAATAAATAAATCAATTGTTTCTTTTCCTTTCTTCTGATGTGCTAATAGCTTTAATTCTGAAGGGCAACTATAATAAAAGAGTTATTTTATTTATAAGTCAATATGGAGGATACACCTTCCGCGTGCACCGCTTTATACCTAAATGGAATATGACCAAAATTTTGATTTGCTATTAAAAACAACCAGCCTTTGACAAAACTACATCAAGGCCGTCAAATAGGTCCAAGATTTATGACCCCCAAATCCTCATCGATAGTGTCCATAGCCTCGATGTAAAAAAAACCTGTCATATTTATCTACTGCTTGCAATCTACTACTCGATGACCCAACTCATCACACTTGAATCATTGTGTCCGAGAACTCGTAGACGCAATAACTGATGGACTAGTATTGTGGCGTCTGCTATCACTACTTCCTCCCATTAAATTAATATAATCGTCTACAAATAAGAGGTGTAGTTTTTGACCTGCAAAGCATTTGTGTAGCAATGTGGTTCTTGATGGAGGTTGGATCGTTGGCTTTCAATTTTCTAGGATGGGAGTTGATGACCATTATTCATTTATGTTCTTTTGTTTCGTGAATATCTCGGGATTGAAGTAAAATTTTTAAAATATACAAACTTTAAATTTCTCTTTAACAAAAATGCCATTATTTTTATTTTGAAGTTTAAATCTAAAATTGAAAAAGAAAAAGTTTGAAAAAAAAAATTGTGGTACTTGACCACCTATCAAGCCTAGGGACCCCAACGGAATACCTTTCATATGATAGGCCACCCTATAAGCCAAAACAAGAGTGGTTGTGGCCATCTTGTGGGCACGAGCTAGGGGTGGTCACACCACCCAGGCCAACCCCATGCTCATGACCACCCCGTGCGTTTTTGGTGGCTGACTACAACAATTTTAAAAAAAATAATAATAATAAAATGCATTTTTTTTTAATAAAACCGTGGTATCGATATTTCATTAAGAATCAATCATTAAAAATCTTGTCCTGTAAAACATAATGGTAAAACCCTAAGCCATTTTCCATCCATACCTCAGTACAAGAGTTTGGATTTTTTGAGACAAATCATTTTGTCTCTAAAAATTCAAAATTTGTCCTTAAATATTTTTAGAGACGAAAAAATTTCGCCTCTATTTTGTCTTGAAAAGGCTGTCTCGAAATGTATTTGGAGACGAAAAATAAATTTTGTTTCAAAAAGTCATTTTTAAGGAAGAAATTTGGCTGATCCAATCAAAACCTTTTGAATGGCATATTTTTTTAGACGAATTATTTTTGTCTTAACAAATTGTTCGAATGGAAACATATCTATTCGAACTATAAGAATTTTTTTACTCGAAAACTAATGACTACATTGAATCTTGTTTAAACGGAATGAATGTTCGAATAGATTTTATACATTCAAATGAATAAATTTTTCAAATAATTTTTGTTCAAACATAAATTTTGATTGTTTGAACAGACTTTTTATTTTTGAAAATTCTGTCTATTTGAATTGGGTTTTGCACATTAATATTGTTCAAACAAATATTTTATTGTTGGAACCGTTGTACGGATTGTGTTACTCGGTTGTCATTCAAATGGTTAGTTTTTGTTCGAATGAGTATTTTTTTTATTCGAATAGATTTATAAATTGTAATTAACCGTTCGAACAAGTTATTTACTGTTCACATTATTAATCTTATAGAACATAATTTATTAAAAAATATCATACTAATATTGTAGAAATTGTAATTCAAATATCACAATTGTTTAAATGTTTTGGAACATCATAATTGAAAGACAATTAGAGAAATTTTTTTTTTTTAAGATTGTGGTAGTAGCATAGAGTTTTGAGACATCATTAATTGCCACTATTCAAATATTTTTTAGTTATTCAATTCCAGCCTCATCTGCACATTCTCTTCTAATCTTGCCTCAAAATTTGCTACCTAATCTAATCGGGCTAGCAATTCATTTTCTTTGGACCTTAAACATTCTATCTCAAGTGCTGCTTCCTCTAATACCTTAGTATTATTGTCGTTCGATCTGGCTTTAGAAGAGGATGATGATGTCGAGGATGGTTTCACGCAACGTCTTAAGCCTTTCAAATATTCAAAATGTGATCCAAGAACTTGAGAAAGAATTTGAGAATCATTAACAGATGATTCATCAGATGAATCCACGATAGCTTCCTTAAGAGATATCATCTTGTCCTACAAAAGAAAAACATAATATATTAATATAAATAACAAAAATACTATATTAGACTTGAATTAAATAAACTTTAACTTAAATAATTTGCCTCTACTTCGGAACTGGTCCAAGCAGCATCACAATTTTTATTTGGTTTAGCATACAATTGAGTTATATTATAGTCAGTAGAACTTTATTCTTGCTGTAAAAGGGAAATATAGATTAGAACTTAAATAAGAAATCTTAATATTTAAAGGGGAGTAGAATAACTGGCCATTTTTTTAAACAAACGATGAATTTCTGATAGTGTGCATGGCATCGACCTTTGCACCTTCGGAATGCATTTGACATTAGCACCTCAACCGTTAGTCAATCCTCTCTCTGGCCAAAATTAAGTTCAAACTCGTTCTTTCATAAATTATAAACAATTAGTATAAATATAAGCTAACTTTAAATCAACATGTTATACTTAGTTTCTTGGGATGTAGCTCATTATTAGGCAACGTGTTTTAAAGTAGTCTTTCACATCTTGAGAAATTTTAACTCAGGAGGATGTAGCTATCTGTGCATACGTGCGAGTAAGGGTACTAACATAAAAAGCAAGCCAAGCTATCGAGTCCCCAAAGTTGCCGGTGTGATCATCAGGAATATCAACTTTAATTTTATCAGCTTTTCTTACTTTCTTTTTGCATACACCTCTTGTAGTACCTTGACCTCGGCGATGGTTTATAACATCTATATATACAGTAATTAAACTATATATTTTTATTAAATTTATTTATTTTCATAATATAGATTACTTAAATCGATCATTAAGTTTGCCATTTAATTTGATACAATACTTTATTCTGGATTTGGTGATGTTGGCCCACTATTGATAGTAGGTGAACCACATAGGGAGTCGGTAATGGATGGGGATGGCGCACACGTTGCTTTGTGTTTGGGAGGCATATCTATTTAAAATTATAATAAATTATATACAGTATGTATAAACGTTGCAGATATTTATAAAATTATTTACATACACAAATATTATATTCATTTACTATCAATTTTGCTGGACCAGTTGCCTTCATCCTCACCAGATACTTTAGTTGGTTCATGTTCTTTCGACATTTCACCCTTAATTACTTCTGGTTCAACATCTTCTCTATGCAATGAGACCATGTCATATTGGCTCAGATCAACTAATTGAGCTACCTTATTTCCAATATAAGCAAAACTTTCTAAAAATTGAGTTACCTCATTTCCTTCCCTATAAGTATGTTAAACCTTCCAAAAACGTTTATTGATAAGAACTTCTTTAATGTCTTCCACCTTTTGGCCATTCCATTCCCAAATTTCTTCTATACTATTCATTGTCTTAATAACTCCCAATGCGTCCCCTTCAAATATGGCATTCCCAATCCCTAGTTCATCACCCAACTTCATAGCTCTCCATAAGACATTGGCTTCTACAACGGCAGGGATGTGACTGGCGCCATTGGCATACTTAGAGTGACTAGGACTTCCATTTCTTCATCTCTGTCTTTTGTTTTTAGATAAATGATTATATTGTATTAATAAGAATAGGCATAGCCCATGTATAGTTCTTATAATCACACTTCCCCCCATCTTGTTATTTTTTAGATCAAAAGCTGCATCCCAATTGATCTTCACAGTACCTCCTATAGGCGCTTTCCATCTGACTACTCCTTTATCAGCTTGTGCTCTTGCTAGACTCAAGCTCTGATTGCATTGAGCTTGTTTGTATTCTGCTTTGCTAGATCTAGCTTGGTTAAACACTGAAATCAAGAGGAGGGAGACACCCCGGTGCGAGTGGAATCCCTTGAGTCGATGAAGAACTATCAACGACCTCAAATAGGATGTTAATGATCTTGGATGGGGTTCATGTTCATGCATACATTTCATATTTACTATTAATCATGCTTATATCATCTCTGTGTATGTTTGTGACATAATTTATTGAGATTTAACTAAATTTTTTCTTATTCTTGTCGGCAGATCCAGATGACAGACGATGACAGTGTGTGCCATCAGCAAGAATGCTAGTGGTGGATGGAAGCCATGCAAAAATGGTGAAGCCAGAGAAGCTTCAAACTTTTGTTAGTTTTGATGGTAGACCCACATGGTGCCGACGAGATGGATACACACGGTGCGGGTGGAGGGTGAGGCTGACGAAAGGATAACGAGCTCGACGAGTGGGGGAGAGAATGAGGGGAAGAGGGTGGAAAAATTGAAATTGAATATGATTATTGAAATGCATGATGCACGTTTAAAGTTTTTTAAAAATTATAAAAAGCCACGTAGTTGGTGTGTGAAGGTTGTATAAACAGTATGATGTTATATAGCATAACTCAAAGATCCAAACGCTGCGTATTACAAACACTGACTCAATTAAGACACTAAAACGCTGCGTTTTAACTCCCCATAACAGGTTTGCTAAAAACGCACCGTATAGCTTTCCCAGCATTAAAAAATGCTTTTCACGAATCACTTCACTTCCACACGCTTCACTTCATTTCCAGACCTTCGACGCTCTTCCACGGAAACCCTTGACCGTCTTCTTCCCTCATCTGTTAGGGCTTCTCGCCGTCGGCATCAAGACATAATCTTGGGTTTTCCGATCACACGTTCTTTCTTTGGGCTAAAAAAATTCTGGGCTTTGTGCCTAATTTTGAGAACTATCAGATCTTGGTTGATATCCTGGGAAGTAGTAAGCAGTTTGCTATGTTACAGGATTTCTTATAGAAATGAGATTGACAAATTTTTTTCCCCAGAGCTGTTGTTGAAGCTCGGTTAACGCACGAAGGGGATCTGAAACCCACGGTGAACAGATAGAAGCTCCACGACGACGAAGACAACCTCCAAACCACGGTGCACAGATCGACATTGCCAACCCACGAAGATGAAGAGAAGCGTCTGCAACCCCATTGCTGTTATGGGAGTATCGGAGATTTCATTACATTGCTGCATCGAATGTGGGTTTTGATGGATGAATATGTATCAATCTGAGGAGATTTCTAGAAAATGCTCTCTCTGCGAATCGTTCGCAGATTCTGTCATGCTATTGCCACCATTGCATCAACTGAAAGTTCTGCAGCCGTATCAAATTTCATTCGAGACTCGAAACCACTAGAAGAACCTGCCCTTGTGAAGCTTAAAAACGAGCGGGACCCTGAGAAGCTGTTCCATTTGTTTAAGGCCAATTCACACAATCGCCTTGTAATTGAAAATCGATTTGCATTTGAGGATACAGTGTCTAGGCTAGCTGGTGCCGGCCACTTTGATTACATTGAGCATTTGCTTGAGCATCAGAAGTCTCTTCCGCAGGGTCGGCGTGAAGGGTTCCTTGTGAGGATCATAATGTTGTATGGTAAGGCTGGAATGACTAAACATGCTATCGATACCTTTTATGATATGCATTTGTATGGATGTCGAAGGACTGTTAAATCATTCAATGCTGCCCTCAAGGTTTTGACGAGAACACGTGACTTAAGAGCAGTTGAAGAATTCCTTAACGATGCTCCTGTGAGGTATTGTGTTGAATTGGACATTTATTCAGTTAACATTGTTATAAAGGCTTTTTGCGATATGGGTTTTTTGGATAAAGCATATTTAATCATGGTAGAGATGGAAAAGTTCGGATTAAAGCCGGATGTGATTACGTACACAACCCTTATTTCTGCATTTTATGAGGATAACAGGTGGGAGATTGGTAATGGGCTGTGGAATATAATGATGCTAAAGGGGTGTCTACCAAATCTTGCAACTTTTAATGTTAGGATCCAGCATTTGGTTAATAGGAGACGAGCATGGCAAGCCAATGGTTTAATGGTTACGATGCAGAAGCTTGGGATCACACCTGATGAGGTTACCTATAATTTGGTGATCAAAGGATTTTGTCAGGCTGGGTATCTTGAAATGGCCAAAAGGGTCTATTCTGCCTTACATGCCAAGGGCTGCAAACCCAACATTAAAATTTATCAGACCATGATTCATTATCTCTGTAAGGGAGGGGATTTTGATTTGGCGTATGGGATGTCTAAAGAATGCATGAGAAAGAATTGGTTTCCAAATGTTGATACCATTCATTCGTTGCTTGAAGGCCTCAAAAAGAATGAGCAGCTTGGTAAGGCAAAGGTCATCCTGGCATTGGCCCATGGTAGGGTACCTCCTTTTTCTTCGAGCAAATTGGGTGCTTTAAAATCCACATTGTCCAGGTATTGAAGTAAGACGATGGACTGGTAGGCCTGTAGTAGTTTGATTAATGTAGCAGAGGAATGTTACTTATAAAAAAAATGTAGCAGAGGAATTTTACTTATAAAAGAAAAATGTAGCAGAGGAATGCTTAGTTGGAGCTGGTATTCTTTTACACAATTCATTTGTAAATTTGCAAAACTAATTGGACATGGGATCCTAACGGGTTTATTCATACCAAACTCAGTTGCTGTTTACTCCAGTTAACTCACTGTAACACCTCTATAAATTCATGATGAAAGGAGAGTTCTTGATGGATGTTGGTTGCCCATGTTTTTTGTAAGTGCATTATGCAATCTCTCTCTCTCTCTCTCTCTCTCTCTCTCTCTCTCTCTCTCTCTCTCTCTTATGCCTGTGTATGTATTATGGGTAGGGTTGCAAACAAACCGAATCGAGTCAAATTCGAACAAGGGTACTCGAGCTTGATTAACATGTTTACTCGCTAGAACTCGAATAAAACTTGAATATCCTTACTCAAACTCAGTTTGTTAACCATTAATGTTGTTCAAATTTGACTCGAGTTTGACTAAAAATAAACAAACGCTCGAACTCGATTTTTTATTTTGAAATTTCTAATCTTATCTTTTGATTAATTAAAAAATTTTAAATTTTACAAAAAAAACTCAAACCATTTAACTATTCAGCCAAATAATTTTGATTCAAAGTTCTTATGGTATAACCTTTTTTTTTTTTTAAATAACTTATAGTTATAAATTAAAAGAATAATACACAAGATAGATGTAATAAACTAAACTATTTAATACATATAGATAAGATAATAAATCAATAGTTGTAGTTGTATGATATATTATTATACAAATTAAATAAGGTAAACTATAAATAAATTAATAATATATAATTAAGTATATAAAATATAACTAACATGTAATATATATAACATATACATATGTAAAACATATTACGAAATTCAAAACGAACTCAAACGAGTCAAGCCGAGCTTATACGAGTTTTGTTCATGAGTTTAAATTGAGTCAAGCCGAGTTTATATGAGTTTTGCTCGTTTAATATTCAAACCTATATTAGTGTTTACGAACATCTCATTTATTAAATAAACTGAGTTTGAACCGAGTATACATGAGCTGAGCTTGACCTGTTCATGAGCTACTCTGTTCATTTGCAGTCCTAACTATGAGCACTACATTGACTATAGTCACATGAAATGCCATTCATTTTTCAAGTTTAGTCTTTTGTTTCTGCCTTTTTATACCGCAAATGCAATGCCATTCCTTTTATCACAAGCGGCAGTTTGCATGAGTTCATGTCTGTCAACATGGGCCATAGTGAATTGACTCCTGATATGATTGGAACACTATCTGGAGCAATGAAAACTTATTAAAAAAAATAGTCATGCAATGAAATTCTTTGGTAATAAAGTTCATCCACTATTACACGTGTCATCATTTTCCTGCATGTATTATTGTGCATTTTTTTAATTTTTTATGTTATTTGAAAGGAAGATAGTTCATCCTAGTTAGATGTTAACCCAATCCTGGTGGTAGTTCCTAAGATTCCCATTCTTGTTAATTTTTCAGCTTCAATGGTGAACAAACGGAGTGGTCAATGAAAGAAGGAAATTCATTCCTTGTTATAGATGTCAATCCGATTTTAAAATCGGTAAATAATTAGCTTGCTCTTTGTCACTAGGTGAACTAATTATGCTGACAATCTGATACCCTTTTTTTTTTTTGATAAGTGCTGACATTCTGATACCTATGTCAAGACGCATGTAGTTGCATCACTGTAACTGTCATTATATTTTGGATCTTGTTATGCCATATATCGAAGGATGATGATTATGGAAATGGGATGTCATGTGATGGCTGATAATTTAAGGTGTTTCATAATAGCTGACTATGACTTGATAACTCACAGTTATAACGGGTTTGAAGTATTCAGCTTGGCAAAGTTGTGGTCATATCCTGAAAGTCAAAGTAATAGTTGATAAAATATTTGGGCTGTATATAACATTTTAGGTGAGTTTGTCTGCTTTGATTGAGTCAGAAGTAGAACTAAATCCTTTTGAACTTGGATGATAGCCCTTTTCATGGAAATAGAAATAGCTTTCAATAGTTGTACTAACTATTCCATTGGCCGGAGTTTTGAGGATCGTGAATGGACAATGGACGAGATTAGAATTTTTTTTCTTCATACTTTATTCCATTGGTCGATTGTAATAGAGTTTAATGGCATTGACATACATGATGTTCTTGTATCTTTAGACAGTCATGCATAGGTGTGGCTCTTGTATATGTCCCATGTACTTGGCTTCACCTATTTTTAATAAAATTCTTATTTACTGATAAAAAACAAAAATAAAAAAAAGAAAGTTTTTGTAACTAACAAATGGATTTACAAAATGTTTCAGCGTATATCAATGAACATATCTGATGGGGGGCATCCATAATGCTTGAGGGTGATGGAAACAAAAGAAGATGAATCCCTTTATATCTTGAATGTGCAATCACCAGAAAGCCATTGATTTATTAGTACAAAACTCCATAACAGCCAACCTAACTCTCTGCCCTTATAAAGTTTTCTATTCTTTCCCTCCCGAGGGGCTATAGAAGAGCAAGAAATTTGAACATTTGGATGGTAGTTTCTAGTATCCCTGAGTTCTGGATTTCTACTTATCTTTCATTTAATGTTCTAAGAATATATTCAACCCTCAGCATCTATCCACAAGGAGGCATATACGGGGGATGACATAGGCAATAAACAAATAGGTGATTAACCAACTCCACAAAGGAAGCGGTTTTGAGTAATTCTTGCTATCAATTTAAATGCTGACAGTGCTGACCGACTTTGAATTGAATGTGCGTCTTGCATGTAGATATAACTATGCTTATTCATTGAGGTTTTATCAAGGACTTCAGAGACTTACCTTGCAGTTGAAGGTATTTTATTTGAGAAGTTAATGTGTAATTGCATCTCTAGTCCAGCTTTTGGGGATTTTGACGCCTTGCTGTAGAAGTTCTTATGGATATTTCAGGTTAGTCTCTATAACTAGAGGAATGCATGGGGTGTTTCAAAGGAGTCTGTCATGTAAATTTAGTATGCATGGTCTGTATAAAACTGTATGCTCTTTGGTGCAACATATATTCCTCTGGTTGAAGCATACTGTATTAGTTGGTTTTCCTTGTATGTAGAACCTTATAATAGATAATTTAATATAGATGCCTTTCATTGATTTCATTTTTATTTTTTTTTTCAAAATTGGTGTTGTAGCTTCTCTTTGTGACAGCTGCTCTGGATCTTTACAAATCCAGAGTGCATTAAGAGGGTCATTTGATTGTGAACTGCAGTTAGTCTCTCTCTTTCTCTCTCCCTCTTCTTTTTGCTATTTGATTTCCGATTTGTGATGTGTTTGACTGCTGAGAAAATCCTTGTATGGAAGAGAAAAAGTGAAATTAAGGGAAAAATAAAATACGAAGCTCGCGTCTTGATTTGTGTTGTAGTGGTGATTATTATTATTATAGCTGGCTTTACGTGTTTCATGCGTAGTGCTTGCTTGTTCCCTGCATGGCTAATGAGAAAACCAAGAAAAGTACGACTGTACCTGTAGGAGACGGTAAAAGCATTGTATCTGTTTTGTTCAATTTTCAAGTCTTGTAATTAAAAGGTAGGATTTTCAAGATTTGGGTATGTTTGAAATAATTTGGTGAGGTATGTTGACATAATTGCCCTAAAAGTGTTTTAAGAAGTTTTAGCTAATGTGGTATTACCTTAATCATTTATTTGGCTTCGGTTCGGTGAAGTGTTTAACAAGGTCCATCTGGCTACAGCAGCATTTTGCCCAGAAAACTTTTTCAGGGGGTTTGCATTTGTGTTTTGCGGATACTCATTGATTTTGTGATGTAGGTGCTTGATGATCCAATTTTGGTGTGAAACCTCGTGTCATTTTTTAAAAAAATATATTGAACTAATGTGTCAACTTAGTTTTCTAATCTGCTAAATATATTTTCTTTCTGGTGTAGGGGCTATGTTGGGATTCACAGTTCGGGATTCAGAGACTTCCTGTTTAAACCAGAGCTTCTTCGAGCCATTGTGGATTCAGGATGGATTCGGGATTTGAACATCCATCAAAAGGCAAATTTCTAATCTATCTTTTCATAATATCTCACCTGGGAACCTTAATATCATGCCAAATTACTGAAATTTGGGCGAACATCTAATTGCTGTTAATTTATCTTCTTGGGTGCATTTTGCCTGCTTGCTCTTTGGGTGGGATTCTTTTTTTTTTTTTTTCCCCAATGATCCTTACTATTGCTCGTAATGTATTTGTGATATATATCTGTGATGGCATCCAGGCTTATTATTTCGTTGATAGTGGCGACTGTGTTTGTACTGGTTATCTGACTGAAGAATTGAGATGTTCTGTTTACTTACATGCTTGCTGCATCTTGTCCTATCTTGCAAATTGCGTGTGTTGACATGGTTTTTTTCTTTGTACTTGATGTCCTGCAGGTAATTACTACTACCACAAAAGAAACTACACCAATTGTAGCGACTGAGTTTTTTCTCTCCATACATGGTGTGAAAAAGTTTACGTTTTTCATTTTTTGTTTCGTTCCGTCGCCGTGGAGGATAGTGTAGTTACTGTATATTACGACGACAGGAGTTAAAGATGGTTTTGGTAAAGGATTTCGTGATTGAAACAAAGTTTTTCTTGGTTGTGCGAGAAGGGGGACTGATTCGTATCACTGAATGAGGGAGGAGACGCAAGCAGGAGCTTTTGCTGGGGTTAGGCACTGCAAAATGGCTTGAGAGAGCGTTGGAGGATTGTGCGAAAGGTGACCGTAGAGATTTTTATATGTCAACAAGGGAAGGTTCTCGGAGTTTTATCGTGCTGCGACACTCAAATGATCGTGGAAACTTTCTGGAAGTTGCCGTTTACGGGGAAGGAGGTCGCCGACATTTCATTATTATCCCTGAAGATGAGGGGGGATGGGGATGGAGAAGTATGGGGGAGGTGTTAAGGGAGGTCCTTACTGGCGTAGAGGTACAGAGAAGGCCGTGGAAAGACACAGAGGGGAGGCCGAAATCGTATAAAGAAGCACTTACCACGGCAGGGTCACATGCTGGCCTGAGAAAGGGGTATGGTGATAGTGATGCACATCGAGCCCCTTGAGAGAGAGAAGTTGGCAGAGACGTGCGCGAGGTACACTGCATGGTGAAGGAAATTCAGGCTCAGTTGGGTTATTTGCAAAAGGAGGTGGCTAAGGTTCTGAGAAGTGTCGGGGCTATTAAAGGGATGGAAGAAACGGTGACTTTTGGGGATGCTTTTAAAAAGGATTATTCTAAGGCCTTAAGTAACGGGCTGGGCCAGAATCAGGCCCGTGACCATTTTAATCATGAAGGTCGAGTTAGGCAAGGGCCTAAGCCCGTCCCACTCAAACCGACCCGGAAAGAGTGGAAAGCACTGGCAGGGTCTTTCCGTATCATGCCCAAACCTGTTTCGTCAATGCACAATCTGCAACAGGTAAAGGATGTGCCGAAATCTTCACAGCAAGAGGAAGTCAACAGAAATTGCCGACGGCTGCTACAGAAGTCGCCGAAGGCTTGGGTAATGCAGAGACAACGCCGGGCCAGCTGGAGAAATTGCCGACAGAAGTGGTGGTGGACATCCCATCACCACTGAGATCTGTCCTCCCCTCCGAAACTGGACAGACAGTGCCGTTGGAGTGTGGGGGAGGGGATGATGGCTCAGAGAGGACTTCTACACTATACGAAAAAGACAATTAGTTGGAAGAGTGTGAAACAGGGGGCAGTGAGTATTCAGCCAGCGAAGATATCTTCCTTTCAGATGAAGAGAATGCACAAAGGCTCTTTCAGGTGACTAATGATCATGTAGGGGAGGTAGGTTTCGTGCTGGGGGAAGAACTTATGGAGGAACAGATGGACTTAAGAATACAAAACCCTGTCCCATTAAACTACCCGTTTCCAGATCAAGTCCCTGTCTTAGACTGGGTCTTCAACATGGTAAAGGACATACAAGAAATTGTGGGATTGAAGTGTGATGGGTATGAGGAGCAGTTCAAGGCTTTACTCACTGCTGTTGAAGGGGTCATCAACAACAGAGGAAGGTAGAGTCTAAGAAACAGCGGGAACTTAAAAGACTAACCTGATCCATGAACTCTGAAGGTAGTTCTAGTAGGGATAGGATGAAAGGGAAGGGGCAAGTCTATCCTAAATGAAACCAAGAATTGTTTCATGGAATGTTCGCAGTCTTAATGAGGCGAATAAACGGCTGCAAGTGAGAAACTTGCTGCGAGGGTGGAAAGTGGACATCATTTGTTTACAGGAGACGAAGTTGGAAGTAATAACTACAAGAATTGTACGAAGTATATGGAGTTGCGTACACGTTGATTGGGTTTATCTAGCTTCTAACGGGGCCTCAGGAGGTGTTTTGGTTATGTGGGATCAACGAGTGGTGGAGAAAAGGGCGGAGTTTGTAGGGCAATTCACAGTGGCATGTTCCTTTAGGAGTGTGTCAGATGATTTTTTGTGGGCTTTTGCAAGTGTCTATGACCCAAATGCAGATAACGACCGGAGTCTTTTATGGGATGAACTAGCTAGAGTTGACAGCTGGTGGGGTCTTTCGTGGTGCATTGGCAGGGACTTTAATGTAACAAGATTCCCCAGTGAGAGTCATGGCAATAGAAGAATGCGCCCGACTATGTCACGCTTCTCGGAATGCATTTTTGAGTTAAACTTAGTGGATCTACCAATGGCGGGGGGTCCTTGTACGTGGGCTAACAATCAGACATGATCCAGGTTAGATAGATTCTTAATCTCTCCGGAGTGGGAGATTCATTATCTGGAGGTTTGGCAAAAGAGACTACCCTGTTTGTGTTCGGATCATTGGCCTATCTTGTTGGATTGTGGTGGGATACAGAGAAGACGCCGATATTTTAAGTTTGAAAACATGTGGCTGAAGTCGGAAGGATTCATGGATAGGGTGCGACAATGGTGGTCTTCCTATCAATTTCAGGGTACTCCCAGCTTCATGCTTGCGGGTAAACTGAAAGCGTTAAAACAAGATTTAAAGAACTGGAATAGACAATCTTTTGGCGATATTGGGCCACGCAAGGAAAGTAAGTTTAGGGAGATTCAGGAGCTCGAAAGGTTACAAGAATATAGGACCTTAACGCAGGAGGAATCAGCCCAAAAACTAGTGCTGGTCGCAGAACTTGAGCAGATCATTATACTAGAAGAGACTTTGTGGCGGCAAAAGTCGAGGGCTTTATGGCTAAAGGAAGGAGACCGTAGCACTAAATTCTTCCACAGGGTAGCCAACTCACATAGGAGATACAATAATATAGAAATGCTGAAGATTGATGGGGTAGATTGTAAGGATGAACAAAGTACTAACAATCATGTAGTTTGTTTTTTTGAAAAGCTACTTACTGAGTAGGTGGGTTGGCGGCCTAAGCCCAATGGGCTGATTTTCGACTCTATTGACTCTATGGACAGCAGTAGTTTGGAGAGGCCTTTTGAGGAAGCTGAGGTTTTCGAGGTGGTGAGGAAGATGGCTAAAGATAAGGCCCCGGGTCCAGATGGGTTCTCTATGGGTTTCTTTCAATCGTGCTGGGATGTATTAAAGGAAGATCTCATGAAGGTGTTCCAGGAATTCCATTCGATCGGTAAATTTGAGAAAAGCCTAAACACCACTTTTCTTGCATTGATACCGAAGAAGGCCGGGGTAGTGGAGATTAAGGAATTCCGACCTATTAGCCTTGTAAACGGGGTTTACAAGATCCTTTCTAAGGTTCTTGTAAACCATTTTAGCAAGGCTGTGGGAAAAATCATCTCAAAGCCCCAAAATGCTTTTGTAAAGGATAGACAAATCCTAGATGCTGTTCTTATTGCAAATGAATGTTTGGATAGTAGACTGAAAGCGGGTAATGCAGGGATCCTTTGCAAGCTAGACATGGAGAAGGCGTATGACCATGTTAATTGGGATTTCCTAATTGACATCCTTGGAAGGTGTGGTTTTGGAGAAAGATGGCGATCTTGGATCCATTGGTGTATATCTACGGTGAAATATTCAGTTTTAATAAATGGAAGCCCAATTGGTTTTTTCAACAGCACACGTGGCCTAAGACAAGGAGACCCGCTGTCTCCATTACTCTTTGTTGTGGTGATGGAGGTTTTGAGCAAAATGATCTCAGCCCTAGTTGATAACGGGCAAGTGACCGGATTCTCGGTTGGATCCCCAGGTGGGGGAGTTTTTAATATTTCACATTTACTTTTTGTAGATGATATCCTTATTTTCTGCGGGCCTGATTACAACCAGGTCCGAGTCTTGAAGGCACTTTTACTTTGTTTTGAAGCAGCTTTAGGATTGAAAGTGAACCTTGATAAATCATAGATGGTGCCTATTGGAGGTGTGCAACGTGTAAGATATTTGGCGAATATTCTAGGGTGTAAGATTTCCACACTCCCTATGACTTACCTTGGCCTTCCGCTGGGGGCTGCCTCGAGAGCGGCTTTGTTATGGGATACAGTGATCGAGAAGGTAGAGCGCAGATTAGGAGGGTGGAAGAGAATGTATTTGTCAAAAGGGGGGTAGGATTACCTTAATCAAGAGTACCCTATCTAATCTGCCGACCTATTTCCTGTCCTTGTTCCCTATTCCAGTAAGTGTGGCGCTTCATATGGAGAAACTACAGAGGGGCTTTTTGTGGGGAGGACTAGGCGAGGAATTCAAATTCCACCTAGTAAGGTGGGAGAAGGTGTGTAGTCCTCTCTTATGGCGGTTTGGGCATCAGAAATTTGAGAACCTTTAATCGGGCGCTATTCGGAAAATGTTTGTGGAGATTCCATAAAGAACTAGACGCGCTATGGAAGTTGGTAATTGAGAGCAAATATGGTAGCATTTGGAGGGGATGGTGTACCAATGAGGTGAGAGGGGCATATGGAGTGGGATTGTGGAAATATATAAGAGGAGATGGGTGGTTTTCTCTTGCCATATAAGAGGAGGATGGGTCGCAAGGGATAAGGAGGTTTCAGTAGCGGATGTCATGGGGAAGTTGGGGAACAAATTTAGTGGAACATCAATTTCAGCCCGGCGGCACATGATTGGGAATTGGACAGTCTTGCAGCATTTTACAGCCTCTTGTACTCACCCAAACGGAGCAACCAGCTTGCTGATTTACTATGGTGGAAGCCTACAAGTAAAGGTTTGTTCTCGGTTCGCTTGTTCTATAAATCTCTTTCGCAAGGACCCCCATTCAGTTCCGTTGGAAAAAGATTTGGAGACATAAGGCGTCTCCCAAAGCAGCGTTCTTCGTGTGGACCGCATTCTTGAGTAAGATTCTCACAATGGACAACTTGAGGAAAAGGAGGGTGATCATCGTAGATTGGTGTTGCATGTGTAGGAAAGGGGGGAATCTGTAGACCATCTTTTGCTACACTGTGAGGTAGCTCGAGGTTTATGGAATAAGATATTGAATAGACTAGATTTGGGCTGGGTAATGCCGGAGACAGCGGTGGCGGTATTGGCTTGTTAGACAGATTTGAGAGGCTTTCAACAGATCAAGTCTATGTGGAAGATGATCTCCATTTGTATAATGTGGTGTGTGTGGCAAGAGCGTAATGAACGGACCTTTGAGGACAAAGAGAGATCTATGGAGGAGCTAAAAGCTTTCCTTTTTAGAACTTTTTGTACATGGGCCACTGCGGTTAATTTTAATGGCCAAAATCTCCATGATTTTCTTGTATCTATTGAGCCTACGTAGTAGGGCATTCATTGTACTGAACATGGCTTTTGCCTATTCTTTTCATTAATATACTTTGATTTTACTTAATCAAAAAAAAAAAAAAAAAAATTACTACTACCATATTCATGATTTGGGCCAGAAAACTGGTTTGCTAAAGCTTTCCATTAAAAGGACCTGGACGGTCATTATTACTTACTGAGGATTCGTCTGGTGCAATTTTATTTGGTTCTTCAATAGTGCAACATGACTGCCTCCCAGAAGCTATCCTAGGAATGGATGTCATCTGTAAAGCAAAATCTGGGATGGGGAAAACTGCTGTCTTTGTTCTTTCCACTCTTCAGCAGATCGAACCTGTTGCTGGTCAAGTTGCAACTCTTGTTCTTTGCCACACAAGAGAACTAACTTACCAAGTAGGTCAACTGATTCTTATAGTTGACAAGTGCCCCTTGGTGGTGCTATGGAATCCTAAAAATGATTTTTGCATGTGCATGTATTGCAATGTTAGAATTTTTAGAGAGATTTTCAGTGTTGTAGTTTTACATAGGAATAATATCTTCTCTCTTTTCTTATAACTTCTATAGATTTGTCATGAATTTGAGAGGTTCAGTGCCTATTTTCCGGGCATCAGGGTTGCTGTCTTCTATGGTGGTGTCAATATTAAGATTCACAAGGATATGTTGAAAAATGAATGCCCTCACATTGTCATCGAAACACCTGGAAGAATCTTGGCTCTAGCCATGGATAAAGATCTTGGGTTGAGGCATTTCATTCTTGATGAGTGTGATAAGATGCTAGAATCACTTGGTATGATCATCTTCTTATTCTTCTTCATCTCTTAGCCCCTTTTTTATGTATTCTGAAATCTGAATCTTTTTGCAATTATCTTGTTTCAGTTTATCTATTATTTAGTTAACTGTAAATGGTTTTCTTATGTTATTTTTTGTTGTTGTCCACATGCTTGTATCTTTTACAGACACAGAGATGTGCCGGAAATCTTCAAGATGACTCCTCATGACAAGCAAGTAATGATGTTTTCAGAAACTCTTTAGTAACGAGATCTGTCCTGTGTGCAAAAAATTTATGCAGGAGGTAGTACCATCATCTTCTCTTTGGTGGTAATAAAAATACGAAGTTTTGATATCTTTTCCCTGTAATGTGTTTGCTTTGCTGGTTATGTATTAATCGAACTGTTGTGGCTTGGTTCTTATTTTCCCCTGCCATTGGCAAGGTAGTCATGCCCAAAACTTGCAGTACGTGCAATGATTTTAGTACTTCATTTCTCCTTATTTTCACTTCTTTCTGTGGGTGCAATCCTATCCTTGACACTTTGGCCCCTTAATTTAGTGGTAGTGTTTGTGGGCCTGAGTGAGGATATTGGTTCATTCTAATGTTACATCCAATGGAGATTTATGTTGATGATGAGACCAAGTTGACTCTTCATGGTCTTGTACAGGTATCTTCAACACATTGTTGCAATATTTGTTTCATCAGTTGACTGCTTGTTGCTCATCAACTAATGCTTGTCCTCTCTCTCTGTGCGCAGCACTACATTTTATCGAAAGCAGCCGAGAGAAACCGCAAATTGAATGATCTTCTTGATGCATTGGACTTCAATCAAGTTGTCATTTTTGTCAAAAGTGTCCACAGAGCAGCTGAGCTGAACAAGTTGCTTGAGGAGTGTAACTTCCCCTCTATCTGCGTTCATTCAGGAATGGCTCAGGAGGAAAGGTTTGTAAAACCTTCCTTTGGCCCCTTATTGAGGGGAAAAGAAAGGGGGTGGAAGGGAGGTGAATGGTCACATTGGGTTTTGCCAATGTGACTACTTTTATGAAAGCCGGTAGATCACTAGTGCTAACTTGTGAGAAGTAGCTAATCTGGTGGCTGGACAATGTGTGGGTTAGGGACTTGTGGGAGAGAGATGCCTGATCTGTTTGCTGGTTGATGTAACTTATGTGAAGTAGCTAATCTGGTGGACACGTGGGAGAGGTTTCCAAATGGGATCAGTCAAGAGAGAGGGTGTTTTGGGTTTTGTTTTGGTTCAGGTTAGAATCGGCTCAAGTGTAGGATTTGAGGAGGGAAAGAAACGGTACTTATCGGGAGGGTGTTGGTTGAAACTGTATTTGGTTGGATTTTTTACACCCACCATTGATCCCCAACCCTATGTTGTAAGTATTCTTGGTCCCATCTAATGTATTCCTCCATAAATGTTTTATTTCCTTGTTTATTATACTCCTTTTCCATCATAATTTTATCTAGCATTTTTTAATGAAAGAGACTCTTATCTGTTTACTTGGCAGAGGGTAGTTTTCTTGGTGGTTGATAGAAATGACAGTAAGGGATATTGAAATCCACTATCTTTTTTGCTCAGTGGAGTGAGTCGTTTAGTTGGTGGTTGATTCTGTATTGATTTTCTTCAGGTTGAAACATTACAAGAATTTCAAGGAGGGGCAATCAAGAATTCTCACTGCAACAGACTTAATTGGAAGGGGGATTGATATTGAGGGTGTTAACATTGTTATCAACTATGACATGCCAGATTCTGCTGATACATACCTACACAGGGTACTTTCATACTTCCAATGATCTTTGTTTTTTTATTGTCACTAGTTTGTAATTGAATTTGCTCCCTTCTGTCACCTGGGTTTGCCATAACTTCATCTCCACAGGTGGGAAGTAAGTCTGTGCAGAAAACGTAATGGCCAGACCCGTCCGATGGACCTGATCCAACCCATCCGATAAAATAGGATAAAATTAGATGTGGGTTGGTCCGATGCTGCTCAGCGGGCGAAACCGTAAACCTGCATCCCCGTACGTCTAACTTCTTTCTTCAGAAAAAACCCTTACCTCTCTCTCTCTCTCTCTTCTCTTCTCTTCTGCCTCTGGATGTGGGTACTATGGGAGTTTATATTTTTCCATTCGTTGGGAATTAATCATTGGTGGAAAAGAAAGGACTTGAAGTAGTTCAAGAGACCTAGCCCACCGGATTGTAAGGGATTTGGGTGCTGGTGTTTTTGCTTCTTGATCTCTTCTTCTTCTTCTCTTTTTGTTCTATGGTCAATGATCAATCTGCAGGGAGGTTTTGGTGGGTGGTGGGATTTGTTTGTGTGCTGCAACAAACTAATCTAAAGCTTTTGAAGGTTTTGAAAAAACAGAAATGTGGTCTGAAGCTGCCATAGATGTGTGATCGTGCCACTTTCTCTTACCCTTAGGGCCACTTATCATGTATTTGTTTTTTTTTTGCCCTGCTCTGATGAAAATTATTATGGTCAATTGGTAAAATACAGAAATTTGCATTGAGTTGGCCTGCCAATTCCTGCTTCATTTTCACCTGGACAATTGTCACTGGCCTTCTCCCATGATCATTAGCTCAATTTCCTGAAGCTTCGTATGGTTTCCTACCACCAAGACCTATTTTAAGGTGAAAAGATTAAACTAATAATGCAAGATATTGCAACTAAAAGGCTGGGCATATTCCCATACACCCATCTAGCACATTTTCATATCATAGCTCCATCTGGATGTGATTCTGGATGTGATTTTACTAAAATCCTGACGGCATCCAGATTACTTGGTAAAATATGACAAAGGAACAATTATGTCTTTGAGGAAATTTTCTTTTCATTCGATTTCAGTTATGAAGAGTTACCATATTGATGTACAACAGAGTAAATTCTCTTCACCAAGTTATTTTGTAAATAGCACATTTAACTGTGCATTATCTGGACTTAATTGCTTTTCCTGCATCTGCTTAACATCAAAGCAGGAAAGTTGAACTTCTCAAAAGGTTACAGTTGTTATTGAGTTAGCAATGTCAGGAAAATATGGTAGATAATGGTAGATACTTTAATGAGCATATCTCAGCTCCTTTATATAACAATTATGCTGCTGCATTTATCATGTAGGAATAATAATTTGACAGTGAACCATGTTACTTTTTAATACAGGACTTTGGCTTCTGTATCCCTGGACTCAAGTGCAAGGGTGACAATTATTGATGATAAGAAGAAAATGGGTACGTGCCTCCCTTAGTTTCTGATGTGGTTATTGAGTAATATATCCCTCTGCTGTTGGGTTGGCAATGGTCGAGCTGACCTCTACAGCCCTAGTAAATCAGTCGCTTGATAATATCTGACTTGGGCTCAAAAGGTAAATATAGGTCTCTAAGCATCAGGATTGTCATGGTCCATTCATGGCTTCATTGTTGCAGTACAGGATAGTTGTCTAATGGAGATGTTATTGTATTGAGGAAGCGTGAAATTAATCCTGAAGGCTCTCAGTAAAAGGCAGAAATTGAATTTTTTATTTTTTATTTTTTAATTCTTTCTACAGGTTAAGTAATTAATCGTTGAGCTGGGACTGACTCCTAAATTATTATTTTTTTTTACAGGAGAATTGAGCTTATGGGTCATTGTGTTCATCATTCCAGTTGCTGTTGCTGTAATAGCTGAAATTAGGTTTGATCTCTGGGGTCAGAGGTATCTAATAGCTGAAATTAGGTTTGAGACTCTGAACTACAGTTTTCTTGGCTTTTTGGCCTGAGAATAGATGGCAATTTTAATTGAGGTTTTTGGGGTTGTGGCATTTTGATGAGGTATGAGTTAATTTGCAGTGGTGATTGATTTTTTTTTTTTTTTGGGTGGAGGTCTGGCCAAGCTATTTAATGTGGTTGTTTTTGGCCTTCTATTTTGTTGTTCCTCTTAAGATCTTTCTAAACCTTCCTCATGTACACTTCCTGTGTACCTGGGTTTTTGCTTATTTATATGAATATAATATTTGATTACCTATAAAAAAAAAATAAAAATAAAAAGAATGTTTTTTTTTTTCCACTAACGAGTGTCATTTTACATAAGGACTTCAGGAGAGAGAGAGAGAGAGAGAGAGAGAGAGAGAGAGAGAGAGAGAGAGGGGTGGGGGGGGAATAGGTTTTTACCTGACCCTTATATTGCGGATTGGGCTGGACTGGTTTCAGCCTGCCTTGCTAGCGGGTCGGGTCGGTTTGGCTCCAAATCTGATCGGGTTGCAGGCATAGGTGTGGAGACAGGTTGACTGTCTTGCATGGTTTTTGGTATTTTGTTCTCCTTGCTATCCAGTGCTCCATTCATGCTGCATTAGGACGTCGGGGAACAACATTCATCTTACCTTCAAAATCATAACTTACAAAAAAAAAAAAAAAAATCTCTAAAACAAAAATAATATTAACTTTATAATATTTTTATTCATTTTTTTCTCTCTTTTTTTCCAATACCCAATAAAATATATTAATAAAATAGCATTCTGAAAGGGTGAATCCAAAATAAAAAAATAAAAAGAGCATGCACCTGTTTTCCCCTGAAATTTGAAAAATAGATCTTCATACTGCTTAGATTACATTTATGTTGCTGGCAGGTTCGTACCTTATGTTGTTGGCTGGGTGACGATTATCATGACTGAAAAGCCAATTATCAAGGTTTGGTTTATTCCCTTTTTGCTTAGTTTTGGTAATTTCCATTTATCTATAACTGTGGATTTAGACTATTTTACATTTTTTGGTCAGTATCTGATCAATATATATATATATATTTGGTTGAAAATAGCATCTGAGCAAATTTGGTTGGTAACTGTTTGTCCTTAGTATCGATAAAATAGTAAGAGTTCAACCTTAGACAAAACAGACAGTCAAAAGTTTTGATTTTTATTCTTCGCATGAATTGTCTTGATTGGTTAAATCTTTAGAATTCCAAAACCGTGAAGCTATTGAGTTTTGTATGTGAAGTCATATGTGCCATTTCTCTCTTACAGTATATTCTTATTGGTGCCATTAGGATTGCTCGTTATTACATTGAAAGATTGAAGAATGAAGCAATTTCAAGTCGTGGTTGATCTCCAATCAGAACTGTTTAGCGGCTGCTATCCTCTTCTTGAATGTCCCTTGTATGTTGGACGAGTTTTAATTAATGATAAAGTAAACCAGAATAGTTGTTAAGAGTGAGTGTTTTGCCCTTTCTCCCAAACCTTTACCCAAAACGTTGCACTTGGGATAATCTGTGTATATACCACAAGAGATTGGGTTTTTTGAGACAAATCATTTTCTGTCCAAAAATCTAATTTTTGTCTTAAAATATTTTTGGATATGACAAAATTTCATCTCTATTTTATTTTCAAAAGCCTGTTTCAAAAAGTAATTTTTATGGATGAAATTGGGTAGAACCAATCGAAACCGTTCGATCAGAATTTTTTTTTAGCCAAATCATTTTCATCTCAAAAAATCGTTCGAATGGAACCCTATCAGTTTAAATGGATTGACCATATTTGATCCTATTGAAGGAGTTACTAAAAACAATCAAATCATTCATAAAAACTTCCATATAATTTTCAGTCATGTCATTAAATATGCTCATCATGCAAAACTGAAAAGTTGCAAGTGTATTACACAATTCAAATGACATTCTACGGAAAGCATATGTGCTAAAAGTGTAAGTGAAAGTGGTTTTATTTTGGTCTTCTATTGCAATTTTAATTTGATAGTGATCAAAGTAACCATCCAAAAAATAGTAAAAATGGTTACCAACTCGCTCAAGGATTTGATCAATAAAAGGGGGGGGGGGGGGGGGGAGTAGTCTTTTCGGGTGGTAGTATTCAATTTTCTATAATCATCCACCACCTAGTTACAAGCTTTGTAGGTATCAACTCCCCCATTTCATTCTTCACCATAAAAAGAGGGGGGGGGGGGGGGGGAAGTAGTCTTTTCGGGTGGTAGTATTCAATTTTCTATAATCATCCACCACCTAGTCACAAGCTTTGTAGGTATCAACTCCCCCATTTCATTCTTCACCATAATTTCTGCATCTAACAGCTTTAACACTTTATTTTTTACCACTTCTTTCATGGTGGGATTAAGTCTGCATTGTGGGTCTATATGAGGGTTAGCTCATTCCTCTAAATTAATTTTATCATAATAAACTAAGAGGCTAATAGCTTTGGTATTAGCAATGCTGCTCCATCCTATAGCTAACTTATACTCATTTAAAGTGCGGAGCAATTGTTCACCTTGAGAGTCAAACAATTCAGACGAGATAATAACAGGTAAAGTATTACCTGAACTAAGGAAAGCATGTTTTAAACATTTAGGAAAATGTTTCAATTCGACTCTTGGTGCCTCCAGACTTGAAAGAATCTATTTTTCACTTTTTTTGGACAACTACTCAATTTTTGGTTGCCTAGTCTGTGTGCCAGACTCTTCAGTTTCATGAAAAACATTACAAATATCAACAACATCGGATGAATCACCAATAGCATCTAACTTAGAGTTAATAAGGAAGTATTCAAAGGGGGTCTAAATTATGAGCTGTATGAACTCCTATGTTTATGAGTGCATCAAAATCATATACCGTTTGATGACACTCATCATCTTCTATTGGTTGTTTTCCAACATGAAACATACTCACTTTGAGAGTCATATTTCTAAAAGAGAGTTTCATTAGACCGTTCTTGCAATTAATAAGAGCATTAGTAGTAGTAAGGAAATGTCTACCTAAAATCAAGGAAATTTTAGAACTACAATTAACAATTGAACTGGTGTCAAAAATTAAAAAATCAGTAGGATAATAAAATTTATCAATTTGAATCAAAACATCCTCCACCACATCCTATGACACTTTGACTGATCGGTCAACTAATTGCAATACCACATGAGTGGGTTTGATTTCTCCCAACCGTAATTGCAAATAAATTGACTAAGACATCAAATTTACACTACCCTAAATCTAACAAGGCTTGCCCAGACTCATAATTCTCAATATTGTATAATAATTGAACAAGCAGGATTCTTGTACTTAGGAGGAATTCATTGCTCAATTAGAGCACTAACTTGTTCGGTCAGAAATGTTGTCTTCTTAATATGGTGCTTTCCCTTAACAGTATACAAATATTTGAGAACTTTTGTATAAGTAGGAACTTGTTTAATAACATGCAAAAAAGGAATATTAATCTTTACATGCATGAGGTTCTCCAATATTTCATTGCTAGAATCTAAATTTCACATACCAGATTTTAAAACTTGAGAAAATGGTCCGTTGACTGGGCTCTTGATTACCTTGGCTTCCTTGGGCAACTCAACACTCATTGTTTTGTTCCTCTTCAATATCCTTTGGCTGATTAGTTGTTGAGATGTGTCACAACGGCATTGACCCATTTCAAATTTTCTTGAGAAGGGAACTTGCCACGCTCATTCATACTCAAAGAAGTCGTCAACTTGAATACATAACTCTTTAACTACTTATTTTCTTCAACAACCTGTATAATCAAATACTCAGATTTTCGATTAATTGTACCCTGTGCCTTAATAAAAGCATGCAAAGTATCTTCTAAAGAGTTCCTAGAAGAGGGATATGCATGATATGGTGTAGAGTAATTCCTTAATGGTTGTGATTATGCAAGGTTGTGAGTGTCAGACTTCCAACTAAAGTTTGGGTTATTTTTCCAACCAGGACTATATGTATTTGGGCAATTTGGTGCAAGATGATCTACTCTCTAACAAACAAAACGATGTTTAGAGGCATCAACTTGGAAAATACTACGAGTTGGGCATAGTTTCCTTCGTCTTCAATGCTCTAACTCTCTAGTTAGGGCCTCCATCTTTGCCTTCAAGTTATCTTCTTCTCTGAGATGATAAATGCTTCCACTAGAATGAGTTTGATTGGATCGTGCTTGATTGGTACTGTCAAAAGCATTTGGTCATTTAAATACTCTATTTCCTTATTTGGATCTTTCTGCAAAAACTCACAATTACACATCATTTTAACAAATTGGCGCTCTCTAAGAGTAAAACCTTCATAAAAATGACTAACTAGACGACAGCTTTCAGAACCATGATGGGACACTAGTTAAGTAACTTTTTAAAACGTTCCCATGCTTGATACAAAACCTCACTATCCTTTTGTGTACAAGTTGAAATTTGCCTTTTTAAAGCATTAGTCTTATGATAAGGAAAGTATTTATTAAAAAAAATATATATGAGTCGTCTCAGCCCATAACCCAATCGACCGTGGTCTCAATGAATACATCCAACTCTTTGCCTTTTCCTTTAGTGAGAAAGGAAAGAACTTAAGTGAATAGCATTTATAGTGCTGGTTGGACCATGAAATGTAGCAACAACCTCTTTAAATTATCTAATATGCACATATGGGTTTTTATTCTCCAAACCATGAAAAGTAGGGAGAAGTTGTATTATACCTAGTGTGAAATCCATTGGAGGACCATTAGATGGAAATATAATGCATGATGGTATTGCTGTGTGTGTAGCGTAAAGGTACTCATGTAGAGTCCTACGTTGATCTTCGTAGACACTCAAGTTAGATGAAGAAAATGATGAAATAGAATATGTATCAAAATTAGATGGTGTGTCAAACAGATTAATTATCAAAGAGAGTATTAGTGTCTACTTCAAGTCTCCTTGCAAATCTCTATAACTCCTCTCTATATCTATATATGCAAACACTAAAAGAGAACACACACACACACACAAAAAAAAAAAAAAAAAAAAAAACAAATTAATCTAAAATTGAAAGAAAGGAATAAGTTTACCTTTGGTGTGTCAAATTTAGCAAACGTATCCTTAATGTGCTTCTTAAACTGTTTTCCCCAATAATGGAGCCAAAATTTAATTATGTTGCAGGTGGAGACAAAAACAGTGAACAGTGCACCGAAAAACACCGAATGCACCGTTGCACCGTATGCTCCTTTGTATTATTAGGCACCTCCCCCCCTCCCCCTTGAATCATGCAGCAAATTGCTGCATCGTACTGATATGCTCTCCTATAAATAGGAGAGCTTAAGTGAGCATCAGTGTGTGCAGCAGAGAAGTGTAGAGAAGAAAGAAGAGAGTGTATGCTTGTGTGCAGACAGTGTAGAGAGTGGGTGAGAGAGAGTTTTCTGTAAAAATCATTTTATAGTGAAATTACAGTAGCTGTGGACGTAGGCAATTGCCGAACCACGTTAAATTTCGTCCCACCTTTATTTAGAATCGTCTCTGTGTCAGAACAGCTCCCAACAATTGGTATCAGAGCACTGGTTCGAGCTGTCTGAAAATTCAAGTTGTTCAAAATCAATTTTTGACAACTCCATGGTGTTCCTCGCGTCGAGACGAATCCGTTGCCGCAAACGGAATCGAAAACGGAGGTCGGACGAGGCTACACGCGCCCCTAGAAGCTCAGCGCGTGCATCTGCTGCAATCCACGTGCCCACGCGCTCTGGAGGTTGAAGACGCGTGCACCACACCCGCTCACGCGCCCCCACGCGCGCCAGAGGTTGAAGACGCGTGAAGGACACGCGCCCACGCGCCCCCACGCGCCTTAGAGAGGTTCGGCGCGTGTGTCACACGCGCCTCACTCTCCCTCACGCGCACAGTACTGTACGCGCGTGTATTACACGTGCCAACGCGTTGCCCATGCGCACTGTGCAGCGCGTGTATCTCACGCTTCAGACAGATCAGAACCGTCCGTTTTTTCAGATCTGTTTTTTGGCTAGATCTAAGCCATTCGGAGTCCGATTTCGACGATCAAATAGTGCTTTCCAACTATTTGGATCATTCCGGACTCATCCGTACGGTCGAAATTTTGAAATTCGGCATTAGTACATTGGATCTGAACCATCTACGTGTTGCAGATCATTTTTGGGCTAGATCACGCCAATTGGAGTTCCATCGCGACGATCAAATAGTGCTGACAAACTATTTGGATCATTTCGGATGCAACTGTGATCTTTGTTTGTTTGAATTTGAACTCATTTGTAAAGTTATGGCTGGAGAAGAAGCTAAAGGTGTTGGTATCGAGAAATTTGACGGTACAGACTTTGCCTACTGGAGAATGCAGATAGAGGATTATCTCTATGGGAAGAAACTACATCTTCCACTCCTAGGAAGAAAGCCAGATGACATGAGCAATGAAGATTGGAGTTTCCTTGATAGACAAGTGTTGGGAGTCATTAGACTAACACTGTCAAGATCAGTTGCACACAATGTGGGAAAGGAGAAGACCACGGCGGATTTGATGAAAGCTCTATCGGACATGTACGAGTAGCCATCAGCCAATAATAAAGTGCATTTGATGTACAAGCTATTCTACTTGAGAATGGTAGAAGGAACTCCAGTTATTCAGCATCTGAATGAGTTCAACACCATCATCAATCAATTAGCTTCAGTGGAGATTGAATTTGATGATGAAGTACGTGCACTGATTGCTCTAGCTCAATTGCCAAAGAGCTGGGAGGCCATGAGAACAGCTGTCAGCAATTCTTATGGCAAAACAAAGATGAAATATCAAGATATCCGGGACCATATTCTTAGCGAGGAAGTTCGCAGAAGAGATACGGGAGAAGCATCAACTTCCAGTTCTGCCTTAAACCTCGAGACGAGAGGTAGAGGAGCTAGTAGAAGTTCAAATCGGGGCAGATCGAAGTCCCGAAGAGGCAGAAGTAAATCTAGATCCGAAAAACAAGTACAGTGCTGGAATTGTGGCAAGATTGGCCACTTCAAAAATAATTGCAAAGAAGCTAAGAAGAAGAATGAGCATGACTCTGCTAATGCCACAACAGAAGATCTCCGAGATGCCTTACTCCTTTCAGTCGACAACCAAATTGAATCTTGGGTGTTAGATTCAGGAGCCTCGTTCCACACTACAGCACACCGAGAAATCATGCAGAATTATGTCACTGGTGATTTCGGGAAGATGTACTTAGCAGATGGTGAAGCGTTGGAAATCGAAGGCATGGGAGATGTACCAATCAATCTGCCCAATGGAAGTGCATGGTTGCTACAGAAGGTGCGACATGTTCCCAAACTTATGAGGAACCTGATTTCTGTAGGACAACTTGATGCTGATGGGCATTCGGTACTATTTACCGGTGGCACGTGGAAGATAACAAAAGGAGCTATGGTAGTAGCTCGAGGCACAAAAACAGGTACTCTATACATGACTTCAAGTATTAGAGATACTATTGCAATTGCTGATACAAATGCCAACCTATGGCATCAAAGGCTTGGTCACATGAGTGAGAAAGGAATGAAAGTACTATTATCCAAGGGGAAGTTACCAAAGTTGGAATCAACTGATTTCGACATGTGTGAAGGTTGCATTTTTGGGAAACAGAAAAAGGTTAGTTTCCTGAAAAATGGTAGAACTCCAAAATCTACAAAATTGGAGTTGGTGCACACAGATTTGTGGGGGCCATCCCCAGTCGCTTCTCTTGGAGGATCGCGGTACTATGTTTCTTTTATTGATGACTCAAGCAGGAAAGTATGGGTTTATTTTTTGAAAAATAAATCTGACACATTTGATACTTTCAAGAAGTGGAAAGCCATGGTTGAAAATGAAACAGGCTTGAAGTTAAAATGTTTGAGGTCAGACAATGGAGGAGAGTACATCGACGGAGGGTTCAAAGAATTCTGCGCTGCAAATGGGATTAGATTTCAGAAGACTATTCCCGGGACACCGCAGCAGAATGGCGTAGCTGAACGCATGAACAGAACTCTCAACGAGCGTGCCAGAAGCATGAGGCTGAATTCAGGATTGCCTGAATGTTTTTGGGCTGATGCAATTAACACTGCAGCCTATTTGATTAATCGGGGACCTTCAGTTCCCTTAAAGTTCGATCTACCAGAGGAAGTCTGGAGCGGAAAGAAGGTAAATCTTTCCCATTTGAAAATTTTTGGCTGTTTATCATATATTCATATAGATTCTTCTGATCGTAACAAGTTAGAAGCCAAATCTAGAAAATGTTTTTTCATCGGTTATGGTGATGAAGAATTTGGCTATCGATTTTGGGATGATAAAAATCGCAAAATCATCAGAAGTAGAAATGTGATATTTAATGAGCAGATTCTGTACAAAGCTAAGTCACAAGCTGAATCTGAGGAACAGCCAAAGAAACCTGAGGTTGTTGACTTTGATGTTACTCGAGTCAACACTGATCAGAACGAGGATCAAGAAAATGATGATACACAGATCGAACAACGTACACCACTCACTGCTACTTGAAGATCTTCAAGAACAATTAGGCCACCACAGCGGTTCTCACCATCTCTATACTACATCTTGCTAACAGATAGTGGTGAACCGGAAAGTTATGATGAAGCTCTACGAATTGAAGACTCGATCAAGTGGGAGAAAGTCATGCAAGATGAGATGGAGTCACTGATGTCAAATCAGACATGGGAGCTAACTAAGCTTCCAAAAGGCAAGAAGGCTTTGCACAATAAATGGGTGTACAGAATTAAAGAAGAACACAATGGTAGCAAGCGCTACAAAGCCAGAATGGTCGTGAAGGGGTTTCAACACAAGGAAAGTGTCGACTACACAGACATTTTCTCTCCAGTTGTAAAATTGACAACGATCAGGCTAGTATTGGCAATTGTGGCTGCAGAGAATCTACATCTTGAGCAGTTAGATGTGAAGACTGCATTCCTTCATGGTGATTTGGAGGAAGACATCTATATGCACCAGCCACAAGGATTCTCAGTGAAGGGAAAAGAGAATCTAGTTTGCAAACTGAAGAAGAGCTTGTATGGCTTAAAACAAGCTCCACGACAATGGTACCGGAAGTTTGACAACTTCATATGCAGTAATGGATTTACAAGATTGCAGGCCGACCATTGTTGCTATATGAAGAACTTTGACAACTCTTATATTATCCTACTGTTATATGTGGATGATATGCTCGTTGCAGGGTCAAGCATCGAGGAAATCAATGAACTAAAGAAGCAGTTGTCAAAGCGGTTTGAGATGAAGGATTTGGGTACTGCAAAACAAATCCTTGGTATGAGAATTATTAGAGACAGGTCTAATGATACTCTCAAGATTTCGCAGGAGGAGTATGTAAAGAAGGTGCTTAGAAGGTTTAACATGGACAAGGCGAAACCAGTAAGCACACCCTTAGCTAGTCACTTTCGACTAACTAAGGATCAGTCGCCAAAGACGGAGGAAGAGCAAGAATGCATGAACAGAATACCCTATGCATCTGCTATTGGTAGTCTTATGTACGCCATAGTCTGTACAAGGCCAGATATTGCACAAGCAGTGGGAGCTGTGAGCAGGTACATGAGTAATCCAGGAAAGCAGCATTGGGAAGCAGTCAAGTGGATTTTAAGATATCTACAAGGCTCTTCAGATACGTCACTATGCTTTACAAAAGCAGGTTTAAAACTACAGGGATATGTAGATGCTGATTTAGCAGGTGATGTTAACAGCAGAAAAAGTACTACTGGATTTGTGTATACGCTGGGTGGTATAGCTGTATCGTGGGCTTCTAAGTTACAGAAGATTGTTGGTCTCTCAACTACAGAAGCGGAATACGTTGCTATAACTGAAGCAGGGAAGGAAATGGTTTGGTTGCAGTCATTCTTGGAGGAATTGGGAAAGAAGAATGAAAAAGGCATTCTGCACAGTGATAGTCAGAGTGCTATTTTTCTTGCAAAGAACCCAGCCTTTCATTCCAGAACAAAACACATACAGTTGCGATACCATTTTATCCGATCTCTTCTCGATAGTGGACAGCTGATACTTGAGAAGATTCGAGGAACAGAGAATCCAGCAGACAAGTTCACAAAAGTAGTTACTGCTGACAAACTGAAGCTGTGTATAGCTTCAGTTGGACTTCGTACTTAAAGGCATGACTTGAAGTTGCTGTGATAGTTGCTATGAAGATATGTAGACTCATTTGTCTCCAAGTGGGAGATTGTTGCAGGTGGAGACAAAAACAGTGAACAGTGCACCGAAAAACACCGAATGCACCGTTGCACCGTATGCTCCTTTGTATTATTAGGCACCTCCCCACCTCCCCCTTGAATCATGCAGCAAATTGCTGCATCGTACTGATATGCTCTCCTATAAATAGGAGAGCTTAAGTGAGCATCAGTGTGTGCAGCAGAGAAGTGTAGAGAAGAAAGAAGAGAGTGTGTGCTGCATGTGTGCAAACAGTGTAGAGAGTGGGTGAGAGAGAGTTTTCTGTAAAAATCGTTTTATAGTGAAATTACAGCAGCTGTGGACGTAGGCAATTGCCGAACCACGTTAAATTTCGTCCCACCTTTATTTAGAATCGTCTCTGTGTCAGAACAGCTCCCAACAAATTACACTAAAAAAATAACGCGGTTGTTGCAATATAGATTGGGGGGTTGATTCTACGGAGGGATGGTAGAAACATTAAAAGAGACTAACAATTTAATAAAACAAAAATCAAAATAGCAATGTAAGACAAATCATTTCTGAAAAGAAATAAACTGATGAGCCAAAAAAGTAATAATAAAAAGATTTGACCAAAATTAATAGCAGTGAAGTATTAGGAGTCCCTTACTTGAACTTGATAATTCAATCCATATTAGATTCATTGGATACTCAATTAGATATCGTAGCACCAGATTCTCTAATTAGAAACATATCTTTATAACCAATTTGTTCAATTGTAATGCTTGAAAACCACTTTTCTTTTGAAAATAGCCTGGCTCTCTTATCTTCCATGCAACCTCAACGAGTAGGAGCAGGTCCAGTTAGGGATTGCCTGAATAGACTACCTTCCCGTGAGGGTCAACAGACCAGTCCAACCCTCCCTGTGACCCAAGCTCCCCCACGATCATTACCTCGTCTCGATCAAGGCGAAGAGCGAACGGCACCACAACCCTCTGACACTTACCTTCTCGCGGGGCATCAAAAGGATGGGTAGTCAGACAACTTACCTTGCTTGTAGGCATTGATAGGCGGGAGTAGGTCCAGTTAGAGACTGTTTGAATAGACTACCTACCTGCGAGGGTCAACAGGAAGGATTGGGCTTGTGCTAGCCCGAACTCCCCCATGGAGAAGAGCAGGTCCAGCCTCTCAGCCACCCGAACTTTACCCCATCTCCGCCATGATGAAGAGTGGACACAGCGCTAGCCTGGCCCTCACTCACCTTCCTTGTGGAGACAACGGGTGGGAGAGGGTCCAATTGCAAACTAACCAAACAGACTACCTCCTTGTGAGGGTCAACAGAAGTGATTAGCCTTACACTAGCCAGACCTCCCCCACGGAGGACAGTGGGTCCAACTTGGTTCACGTCAAAAACTAGAATTGAGAAACCAAAAAGGATGAAAGCACCATATATCAGATCAAAAACTGCAAAATTGAGAATCAAAAGGTTAAATTGCATTAAGAAACCTAAGAAATATTGGGGGGAATCCAAGAATGCAATACCAGAAAACGAAAACCTCAGAACGAACGATATGATAATACGCTTCCTCTCTCGTTCTTTACACCTTCCTGTGAGTCCCATTGTCTTGCATTCTCCAACCTTTTGTACGCTTCCATTGCAAGCACACCCGCATTCTCGCTCTCTCTCTCTCTCTCTCTCTCTCTCTCTCTCTCAAACACACACACCCATGCACTCAAACGAGTTGACGGGTTGTGAGAGAAATTACAATGTATGTAATCAATATATAGACCTTGGGGAGAGTATGTTGGTGACTGCAACAATTACTTTTCCCTTTTTTGTATTATTTTAAAATTCATACCATATGATACGATACTAGTTCCCTCAATCAAATGGGCTTAGCTCTGGTTCTGATGTGACCAAGAGTTTCATGAAGGGAGCGAACGCCGAGTGGTCGTGAGGGAGTCTAGTGGAGGAAGGGATGAGGAACTAACAAGAGCACTAAATCCAATATATTGGAACAATAATATGAGATGTATTTTTGTCATATGCAAGTTCAATTGTTAAGGTCCCGTAGGGAGAAAGGAAAAGAATGTACGTATGAGTGATTTCTAGCTCGTCATTACTCTAGAATCTTCAGAAACAAGGGATTGGTGAGGGCAAAAAGATAGATTTCTGACATTGAAAGGACGTTCATGGTGTGCGGGTGCACTGCAGACCAAAAGGTGTTATATTAGAGCTACTTTTGCTTCAGGGAAAAGTAGCTCTTACATGGGATACCCAAAGGAAACTCCATACCATGGAACTAGGAGCCATAGGATGACTTGTAGCCCATCCCGGTCCTCCCTTGAGTTTGCTATAGGATAGCCCACAAACTCGCCAATTCTCCCTTTAGTTTTCCTTAGAACTCCTGTCCTCCCTTGAGTTTCCCAAAGGATAACCTAGTCATCTGTTGGGTTTACCTAGGGATGATTATGGATTTAGCAACCCTGGTCCTCCCTTGAGTTTGCCTCAGGAAGATCTGTTGTCTTGCTTGATTCTCCCTTGAGTTTGCCTTGAGATGATCGCTACTTCAACAGCATTAGTCCTCACTCGAGTTTACCTCGGGGGTGACTTGCGTACTAGATTGGTCCTCCTTGGAGATTCCCTTGGGGTGGTTTATAGCACAGCCTATTCCTCCCTCGAGTTTCCCATGGGACAATGAGCGTCCTAGCCTAATTCTCTCCTTTGCATTTGACCCAATGCCTCACTAATCCTTCCTTGAGTTCGCTTTAGGATGATTGGCTTCAACAGCCCTGTTCCTCTCTTGAGTTTGACTTTGAAAAATCTATTATGATGCCTGTTCCTCCCTTAAGTTTTCCTAACTTGGGGTGGCCCACGACCTCAAGTTCCCCTTGGAGTAAGAGGGACTTGCAGTCCAGCAAACCACGACCTCAATAACCCTATCCCCCCCCCCCCCTCTTTTGGAGACTTGCATATGAGTTTGGTCCTCCCCCGAGTTTGCCAAACTTGGGGTACTTGATGGAAGACCGAGCCAGACCTTGAGGCAAGTGTAAGAGAGAACTAGGGATTCTGAGGTTGTGAACATCCATCCAGACTCACCTGATCATTCCTCGGCTTAGTCCTCCCTCAAAAAAGAAAAAACCCAATGTTTCTAGACTGTTGAGATCATGATCATCTCAAAGCAAACTCAAGTAAGGTACTGGCTATTGAGGCCACGATAGTTCAGAGGGAGAACTAGGTTGGGTTGCAATGCAAGTCTTTGGGGAGGGCAAGGACTAATGATGCAACGATTTTTCTGAGGCAAATTCAAGGAAGGGAATGGATGAGGTTGCAGGTCATCCCTATTCAAACTCAACAGAAGACCTAGGGTTACTGAAGCCACGATCATCGTGATGCAAACTCGAAGATGAATTTGGCAATGACGCGGGTCTTCTTGAGATAAACTTAAGGGAGGAATTGGGTAGTTAAAGCCACCGCAATCCTTGAGGTATACTCTAAACTGAAGGAACAATCAGACTATGCTAGGGCTATTGAAGCTGCGGTCATCCCTGAGGCAAACTCAAGGAAGGACCTTACCTACCAAGGCCAAAATTGTCTAACGGCAAACCAAATAGAGCGAGTAGGACCACAATCATCCTTAGGAAAAATCGGAGGAGAATTGGGTGCACAACAATTCACTTCAAGTGAAACTTAAGGGAGGACCGGTAATGGCAGAGGGTCATCTCAAGGGAAACTCAAGGGGAGACTAGGTAGCAAGCCATGAGCATGACATGGCAACCTTGACAGAGGATCCAACAGGTTTACGGTTATTCTGAGAGAAACTCAACAAAGCATAGGGATGCGCCACAAGTCATTCGAGGCAAACTCGAGGAGAGGACTAGGTCTGCTTAGAACATTATCGTCCAGAGAAAAACTTGAGGAAGGACTGAGCTAGGCCACAAGTCGCCACAAGGGAAACTCAAGAGAGGATAGGATAAGGCTGCCCGAGGCAAACTCAAAGGAGAGAGCCTAGTGAGGCCATGGATCATCCTCTAGCAAACTTGAGGGGGAGGGGGGGCTAGAGTGGTTAAGGCCACAATTGTCCCGAGGGGACTAGTGTGGTCACGGCCATGATTGTCCCAGGAGGCTAGTGTGGTCACGACCATGATTGTCACGATGCAAACTCGACGATAGATTGGGCAAGTCAGGTCATTCTGAACAAACACAATGGAGGATCAGGCTTGTCCGAGACAAACTTGATGGTGGATTAGTATTACTTCGGTAGCGATCTTTCTAAGCCAAGCTCAAGGGAGGATTGTGTGAGGCCTTCCCTCAAGTTTGCCTTAGAGAGACTTGTGACCCTACTTGGTCCACCCTAGGATGACAAGGCCTCACCTGATCCTCGAGTTTTCCTTGAGAAGATTGCGTCTTTAGCAACCCTACTTGCTCGAGTTTGGGATGACTTGCAACCTATCTGGTCCTCCCTCTGGTTTGGAATAGGATACAGCCCAATTTTTTCCCTCTAGTTTTCCTTAGGATGACCCTCATCTTGCCCTCCATTTTGTTTCCCTTGGGATGACCTATGATCAAGCTAGGTCCTCCCTTGAGTTTACCTAGATGATTACGGACTCAGAAACCCTACTAGTCCTTCCTCGAGTTTGCCTCTGGATGACTCACGATCTAGCATAATTCTCCCTCGAGTTTGCGCCTCAAGAAGATCTGTTCGATTACCTTATCTTCCTTCATGTTTACCTTGGAAAAATTTTCTGCCTCGCAAGATCCTCGCTCAAGTTTTCCTTGTGACGATAGCAACCTCAACAACCCTAGTCCCCCATCGAGTTTGCCTCAAGGTGATTTGAGGCACTACCCAGAGCTCCCTAGAGTTTGACTTGGGATGATTGCAGCCTCAACCCTAGTTCTCTATCTAGTTTGCCTTGGTATGATAATGACTTAAGCAACCTTAGTCTTCCTACAAGACAACTCACGACCTAGCTCTGTCCTCCCATGAGTTTTCCTCTAGATGACATGTTCCCTTGCCCAATCCTTTCTTGAGTTTGCCTTAGAACGATCGAGGCCTCAACAACCTTAGTCCCCCCTCGCGATGGTCGCAGCTTCAACAACCCTAATCCTCTCTCAAGTTTTCCTTGAAGCAACTTGCGACCCAGCCTAGTCCTCCTTTGGGATGATTGCGGCCTCACCTTAGCCTCACACAAGTTTGCCACATGATGACTTGTGACCTCACATGATCCTCCCTCAAGTTTGCCTCAAGATTCTCACCTAATCGTCCTCGAGTTTACCTCAAGAGCAATTTTAATAGCACTTGTCCTCCCTCAAGTCCTTGTTGTGAAGACTTGTGAATCAGTCTGGTCCTCCCCTAAGTTTGGGCAAACTCAATGGAAGACCAAGCCGGAGCTCGAGGCAAGCATGAGAGGGAACTAGGTATTTCAAGGCCATAATCATCTAGAAGGACACTCGTTGATTGCCATGAGGTAAAGTTAAATGGAGAGTTTGGCTGTTGAGGACTCAATCATGTCAAAGCAAACTCAAGAAAGGATTAGGCAAACACAAAGGTCCTCTAAGGCAAACTCTTGGGATTATCGTGCTAGGCCGCAAGTCGTTGTAAAGAAAACTCAAGGCTACTAAGGTCGTGGGTCCTCCTGAGGCAAACTAGAGGGAGGACTAGGGTTAATGAGGTCGAGATCGTCCTGAGGCAAACTTGATGGAGGATCTGGAAAGGTGGCCAAGTTGTCTTAAGCAAAATTAATAAAGGACTGGGTTGCACTGCAAGTTGTACAAGACAAACTTGAGAGAGAAGCAATCTTCCCAAGGCAAACTTTAGGGAGGATTAGGTCTAGCCATGGGTCAGCCCACGCCAAACATGAGGGATGACCGAGCTAGGTCTTAATTTGCCTCAATGCTAACTCGAGAGAGGTTCGGATGAGGTTGCCCGCCACTGAGGCAAACATGAGGGAGGGCTAGGTTGTTGAAACTGCGATCATCCCATGGTAAGCTCGAGGAAGGATAAGGTGATGCCATGGTTCGTCCTGAGACAAACTAACTGGTGGACTAGTTGAACGGGCACAAACCATTAGAAGAGAGGAGTTTGGATCGGCTACTGAGTGTTGAAAGGCTAGACAATGAAAGAGATGAAGATTTGAAATTGACTTTTTGTTTTGCCTCACCAAAGGCTCACCTAATCCTTCGTTGAGTTTTCCTCAGGATGATCGCCGCTTCCCGCTTCAACAGGTCTATGTTTCCAAGCTGTTGAGGCTGTGATCATATCGAAGCAAACTCAAGCGAAAACCTGGCTGTTGAGGCCACAATAGTTCAAAGGGAGAACAAGGTTAGGCTACAAGTCGTCATGGGGCCAATGTGAGGGAGAACTAGGATTGCTGAAGCAACAATCGTTTTGAGGAAAACTCGAGAAAGGAATAGAGGAGGCTATGGTTTAGGGTCATCCCTAGGCAAACCAGACAAAGGAGCTAGTCTGTGAGGCCCCGATCATCCAAAGGCAAACTCCAGGATGAATTTGGTGATGACACGAGTCTTCTTGAGGTAAACTCGGGGGAGGACTTGGGCTATTGGGGCCGTTGCAAGTCTTCTTGAGGTAAGTAAACTCTAAACTTGAGGAACGATCAGGTTACACACTAGGGCTGCTGAAACTGAGATCATCCCAAGGCAAACTCAAGGAAGGATTAGGAGATGCTAAGGGTTGTCTTGAGAAAACTCAAGAGAGGATCAAGAAGATTTGTTGTCTTGCCTTATCCTCTCCGTCGAGTTTACCTAAGGGGTGACTTGCGTACTAGCTCAGTTCTCCCTAGAGTTTCCCTTAGGTTGGCCTGCAACACATCCTGGTCCTCCCTCGAGTTTCCGAAGGGACGACTTGTGTCCTAGCCTAATGCTCCCTTGAGTTTGACTCAGCAAGACCATTGGCCTCACTCACTCCTCCCTCAAGTTTTCTTTGCATAGTCCTTCCTTAGTTTGCCTTAGGACGGTCACAGCCTCAACAGCCCTAGTCCTGCTTAAAAATTTGCCTTAGACTTGTGACAAAGTCTGGTCCTCCCCCCAAGTTTGCCTTAGGATGATCCATGATCTCCCCCAATCCCAAGTGTCCCTTGGCAGCCCTAGTCCTTAGTTGAGCTTGCCTCAGTGCCCAACCCGATCCTCCCACAAGTTTCCTCAAGATGACAGGTGATCTTGCCAGATCCTCCCTCTAGTGTCCCTCTAGGAGATCGCAACATCAACAACCTTGAGCATGCTTCATCCCAGTCCTCTCTCAAGTTTGCCTTGGAACCACCAATGGTGCCCTAAGCTCTCTTGAGTCTCGCTCGGGGAAAAGAGAGAGAGGAAGGGGGAGGGAAAGACAATGGAGCAAGAGAGAGAGATAAAAGGGAGATGGAGGGAGGTAGAGAGGAGAGGGAAGGAGAGAGAGGATTGGAATCTGAACTGTAAATACAAGAACTGAAAATGACAAATAGAAATGGAAAACAACTCATTGTTTACATGAACAATTTCCTATAAAGATAAAAATGAATTATACAAACAAGCTTAATCAAGATAGTAAAGAGATCCAGAAAATTTGCATAGTTAAAAAAACATGGTACCAGATCTACAAAAAGGTTTAGCACTACGAGATATATGTTTACTATGCAGATACTCAAATCTAATCTCATCTTTTATTTAAGGCTTTACAGATCACCAAGCCATGAATTATTGCTAAATACTTTTTTGTAGATACTCAAATCACCAAGCCATGTTTATTATGCAGATACTCAAATCTAAATATCAAAATATACAACAAACTTCTTGCTAATATTCCTAAATGAAGTGCCTTGTAGTTGTTATTACTATATCTTTCAAAAAATTGGACACCTTAAGAGTCACTTTTGAACCATTATCGTCTACAAAGCTTTTCCATTATTGCACCAAAATCTTACAGAAAAATAATTTTGAATACCTGTTCAATGACAGTAGCCGAATGTCTTTAATATTGTTCATGGCTTCTTAAACACGGATGAACGAGGTATGTGGTCAGCATCACCATCCATATACAAGATTTGTATGACCTGAATAAAGAAACAAACTTTAAAATAGACAGCAGCAAGTATCATTTTTATTTATCTTTTTTTTTTTTTTTTTGAAGAATAGAATATCTAATGGTGAAGCAGTTGTAGAGGGATTCCATAGCATAATCTCTGTGAGATTCCTCTCTACAGTTGTGTTTCAGCATTTGGTATTTAATTTATCAAGAAAAACTAATAAAAAGCTACACAGAAAACAAATCAAACAACAAATGGGTAACTAAGATATACATTTTACTTCCTGATGTTTTCTAATGTGTTAGCATGTGAGAAAAATTTCTACTTTCTTTACACAGAATGTGTATATATTCAGAGCCAAGCTCTACTAGGGAAAACTTAAACGAGAATTGACATCGATGGCTATCCTTATTGAACTTTAAGGATTTGAGAATCATGGCAGATGAAGTAAAATGTTCCGGGGATCAAAGCCACCGAATCTTTGTTTTCTTTAAAATACCGCATCAGTATGAAACCAGCTCAATCAAAACTTAGACGACCCAATTAGCAACCCGTAGAAACACACAAATTTTTGGTTCACGTCAAAAACTAGGATTGAAAACCAAAAAGGATGACAGCAATATGTATGAGATTAAAAACTGCAAAATTGAGAATCAAAAGGTTAAAGCGCATTAAGAAACCTAAGAAATATCAAAGAATCCATGGTGGGAATCCAAGAATGCAATTCCAGAAAATGAAAACCTCAAAACGAACGATCTGATAGTACGCTTCCTCTCTCGTTCTTTACACCTTCCTGTGAGTCCCATTGCCCTACCTTCTCCAACCTTTTGTACGCTTCCATTGCAAGCACAACCGCATTCTCTCTCTCTCTCTCTCTCTCTCTCTCTCTCTCTCTCTCTCTCTCTCTCTCTCTCTCTCTCTCTCTCTCTCTCTCACACACACACACACACACACAAATGGGCTACGGGTTGTGAGAGAAATTACAATGTATGTAATCAATATATAGACATTGGGGAGAGTAGGTTGGTGACTGCAACGGCTACTTTTCCCTTTTTTGTTTTATTTTAAAATTCAAATCCGATGATACGGTGCCAGTTTCCTCAATCAAATGGGCTTAAGGCTCTGGTTGTGATCGTTGGATTAATATCAAATCATATTGGTGCCTGTTTCATTCGTTATATGTTTTATTTAAGACGTCGCTGACAACTTACAACACCTCGATACGTGATGGTACGTGTATTTGCTCTTTCTGCGAGTGATGAGCACTTTTAACTCCCATATTTCTTCCGGATGACATTCTGGAAATGTGCTTGGTGAGGCTCCCGCTGACCAGTCTTATGGCCATACTTAACTCCCATTCCTAGTTTCCTGCAAAATGAGAAGAGAAGTTTCACATGAATCACATCAGAATCCATGGGTTTTTTCTGGTTGATGCTGTCAAAGATGGCTATTACTCCAGGGCGATACATGCATTAGATGTTTCTCTAGACCAATGGTGTAGGACCGATGCAGCTATTCTGAATGGAAGGTTCATGTTCCCTATTTCCAGCATCCAGGTTGAATTGTTGGAGATTGTTCAAGCTTGACCAACTTTGGGAGGGCGGACAGGAGCATATTGAAGCATTCAAGACACAAAGGGGTGCTAATGTTTAGTCCCTTGACATGGCATAAATATACATCTATGAAATAAGCACCAAACTGTTTCTGAGGTCAGTTCAGATTTTCCAACGAGAAATGCTTTTCCAAATCACGGGTTGTTGCGATGTCTGATATTAATGTCTATCCTCACAGGCTTTTTCATGAAGACGACAATAGTGGTATGCTTTTGATGCAAACGAGGCTTCATTGTTGCTCAATTAAAAAGTTGTACAAGTTTATTCTGCAAAAAAAGTGATCATTTGATGCACACTAAGTGCTGTAGAAGGTTTGTGCAGCTTGCTGTTGGAGGTCTTGGAGCTTGGGATAAGCCTTTGGATTCTGGAGAAAAAGATGACTGAGTATCAAATTGATGGACAGAATTCCAGAGGATGCATGAATTGGTTGCTCTGGCATTGTTTGTAATGGGGTGTTATGTTGACTCAGATACGGATAAACTTGCGGATATGACGCATAAATGTTAGTGGATTGGTGTCAAAATGACTCCATTCCCATCCCACGTTCAATATTACCACGCAAGGCTTTATCTTGTAGTGGGCGGCTGTTCATGTTCTCTATCTCCTGGTTTGAAGGAGAGGGTCAAATAGGCCTGAGAAACAAGGCTATTAGGACTGGAATGCTGCATTTATTGGGCATAGAACAATGATATTTGGGGTGGTTGAAATGTTAAGAATATTTTGGTCAGATCTTAGATTTCTTGATTGTATGTGACTCATGAATTTGATGTCTCTTCATGCATGTCTATGAAGTCCATTGCAAACTGCAACTCATGCAGAAAATGGAAGGCATCCCTTCTCACTAATGAAATCATTTTGAGCAGACATTACGGCTGGGAAATATCTGTTTCAAATTCTTTAGAGTATGCCTTTCTCATGTAATTTATTTTTGTAGTGTACGAGGAGACCTTGAAATTTGTTTTCAGATCAAATTTTGTATTTTCAAAATATGATCTGAAACAGAAATTGAGAGAGGCAAGTTTTCATTTTTCTTCAACAAAAGGCCTGCAGCAACCTTGATATTAGGCCCCAAAACATCCTCAAATCACAGAAACATTAGCTGATACTGAAAATATATTGACTCTCAAACATAGTTACCATAACATATCTTGAACACAAGATCACCGAAGACGAAGGATCGAATTCAAAGGAACATTACAAAAACATCCATAATAATTTTGCATCATATATATATATTTATAACACAAAGTACAATTCAGATTAATGAGACCAGAGAAACGATCCCATGGCGAACTTTCTCTTTTGTTCAACATCCCCAACCATTGGTAGGCCGTATTCTTTAAGCAAGCAATCCAGCTTCCACTCCGGCATGGTTTCGTAATCGGCTTTGGTGTATCTTGGGTAGTGCAACGGCATTTGGAAGTGTCCACATCGATCCTTCCCTTGCTGTCCGTTGGCTCTACTACCTACGTTTGTTGAAGCCCTTGTCACTGACTCCATTGCCCCCAACACCAATGTTTCTCAAACCTTTCTTCTTTACTCTACACTATCTCTTGTGCCCAGTTATGGCAAACTGGTGGGCTATTTAAAGCAGTTGAAAAGTTTTTTCTTCCTTTATTATTATTATTATTATTATTATTATTATTTTGTGGTTAAGGTTAAGGAATATTCTGCAAGCAGGCCGCAGGGTATTTGGAGTTGATTTCCAAGAGACAGTATGAACAGGAAAGTAAAAAAGAGTTACGTGGGGAAGTCCTTTACCAAAGGTTTTTGGGTTAAAGTCATTACAGTTTTACAACAAAATCAAGCAGATCTAGGCTACAGTTTTGTTGCTTTAAGAATCTTAAATAATCATTCTCTTGATGGAAAGTGATACCATGGGAAGCATTAGATCTATTTTTCCTGGGCATTTAATTTTAATCTCAAGCTTTTCAGTTATAGCTATTTACTTTTTCTTGAGCCTTTGTATCATGAGAGACATAAAAAGATAGGCACCCACTGTTCCAACTTTAGTCTATGCTTAAATTAAACTTCTACATCTTTGCTTTTTTATTTCACAGAAGCTGCCAAATCCTCAAGTTTTTGGCTTGTGTTTAGATGTTGTTGGGTGTGGTGTGTTCTTTTGAAAAGGTTGTTTACCAAGATTCCCAAGAATCATCTATAGGATAATTTGAAGTAAATTTTACTGGACTTCATCATGCCCTGGCTGGTCTTGAATTCAATGGCCTACCTCCTGTACTGAATATCAAGATTTAGACTTACATAAAATAGGTCACGTAACGATTTTTGCTATTTATGTGGAGTACTTGGGTATCATGAGATACTGTAAATGCTATAGCCAATAGGATCCGTGTGTCCATATCTTTCACTTGAGGTCCTTAAGTTTGGATAAAAACTTGATAGGGATCTTGATTTGTATCTTACATCACTCCCAAATATTTTGTTTTATTGGCTTTCAATTTTTGTCATAGCAGCTTTCCCAAGGTGCCGGATTCACCAAGAAAAACAACCCTCCTCTCCAAGGTGCCGGATTCCTTTCTCTAGATGTAATCGAAAGGAGGATTAAATTGTGCATTAAAAAAAAAAAATACATAGACAAGAATACTTGAACATAAATCAAGTCATACCAAGTCAACTATGTGTAGAGTGTGTCCTTTATATCATCATCTTGCAAATGAAATTTTTTTATAATGAAATGCAACAAATGGCGAAAGAAAATGAATGCTCACCTTTCTCAACTGAACAAAGGAAAAAACAATTTAAGGTTGATGGTAATGACTCAGTAACCACTAGACTATGCCTATTAAATGCAAACATAAATACGTACTGTTCATTCATTTTTTCTTGTCCACATCAGTCTGTGGAGTATGAGACATGGCAAGCAATCCATTAATTTCTTAGTTAATCATAGAGCATTCAAAATGTTTGGAACTACACGATCTGATCATAGCCATCTCCATTACATGTGAATATATTTAATGCCAACACATTACTAGTGATGAAGAATGAATTGGAGAACCAACAATACATATAGACCACATATGCTTTCTTGAATTCTGTGACAACCATAGTACTTGTCAGTGGGTCAATGTAAACAATCAGCATTAGATTCCATAGACCCACACAAAATTCAATGCCAAGATCTTACTTTTTCTACACTACCTTCAAATTTTCACTTGAAATACCTAAACGGAATATGAATTTGAATTAATTCCTTTGGGTTCTTAAGTGAATGCTGCTTTGGAGATTGCATGGCAACATATTTTAGCTAGATGATCCTGCCAATTCACATCTCTTCCCTATTTTGCAATGACAGAAACTTTTGATCTGCTATTAAAAACAACCAGTCTTTGACAAAACTAGATCAAGGCCCTCAAATAGGTCCAAGATTTATGACCCCCAAATCCTCATCAATGGTGTCCTTAGCCTCGATGTAAAACCATTGTCATATTTATCTGCTACTTGAAGCATCTCATCTGAAAAGTACTCGTAGTGTTAAGAATATAATACAAATAACAAAATCTACATTTTTTTATTAGCTTAACCTTTTAGGACAAATGGTGATTTCACAGGTAAACGCAGTATTTTACTGATGGAATAGTAATGTGGCATCTACTATACTACTTCCTCCCATTACAGTACCCCATTTTCTTCTAGTCAAAGTCTATAGAGTTCATACCACTAATAAATTGTGATACCAACTGATCCTCATACTCAATTAAATTAATATGATTAAATTCTGCGATTTCTCTTTTCCTTGATTACTATGAAGAAAGGTTGTACCTATAGAGATTACAATCCATCTATAGTTCAATTATAAAGGAAAGCATGTCAATTGAGTTATACAGTTCAACTAATAAATTTAACTCAATTATAAAGGCATGATACTTGAATGGTCTAATTTTTAAAATGTTTACAAGGATTTTACCAATAATTTACTCTCTCCAATTGTCTAATTAAATTGGATGATCCAATTCAGAAAGAGACCGAATCACCATTGAACGTTTATGCCGAACTCATGCTATCTAAAAAACTAAAAAATGTAAATATTATAGATCACCCATAATATATACCTATCTCTAAAATAGACCCATCCAATTTATCACACAATTAACGAGGATCTCTATTTTATTTAGTGATTTTTTCAAAAAATAACAAACAATTTATGACCATGAATCTATAAAATGGCAAAGGAATTTGAAAAAGAAGTAAACGGTAAATCCGATGTTAGTTAAAAGATTCAGAGTAATTCGTGGCTACTTTTCCGGTCTTCAACAACACACTCCATTTTTTCTTTTCTTTAACCTCTTTTTCTTTTCTTTTCATTTTTTCTTGTGTGTAGCCAAAACAATAAGTAATATTGATTCACAGACCCTTATGTACCTGTCGAAGAAGACATACTCTGACAAAAACAGTTATGCATGTTAAGCTTTTAAATCCAACTACTTTCTTTGGTTAATCAGTTGTCACCAAGTTGGTTCCTATTACCCCTCATGTCCTGATTCGTAAGATTCAAGATTTCTTTTTCCAGCGCGCATTTTCTCAACAACCAAACAGGTTTCTCCACAAGTTTATTATCACTCTTGTCAACAGTAAAAATCGAATAATAGGGCACCCTTAATTTCCATGTTCAATCTGTTTCTTATAATATATTCCGACCATTAATATGATCGAAACATTAATGACCATATTAATATTTCAGGTTGTTGGCGATGGTAAAAATGGCAGAACAACCTAAAGAAACAGATGAAGAAACTGCGATGGTAAATGAAGAGTGCAAAAGTGACGATGGCCGTCATCCTAAAGAGCTGTCCAACACGTCTTTTCTAGCTGAAATGAATCTCCTCCTTGTATTCCTCTCATCACTCTCTTCACCCGATCAAGAACTCTTAAATTACGAGCAGAGAAAAGGACAAAGTACAAGAGACCGTGAAGCCAAAGCTTGCATATCAAGATTACGCACCAAAAGACAGGAAATAAGTAAGGTCAAGCTCATGGGGCGACCAGCACCAAGGTTTCAGACAACCGTACGTGATTCCAGGTAAGATTGTGACTGTATTTCACAAAGATCATACAGATTCAGACCTTTAGAACCTTCCCATTCCCATATACTCTACTCTCTACTACGAACAAACTGCAATTTTCTAATCATCCAGTATTAAGATCAGAATGTACACCCAAGCACGCATAAGCAATGCTCTACTATATGTCGAGTGTGCTTGGACTCCTATTCTCGTGATCAATAAAATCTTGTTTACCGAGGGAAAAATAAAAAAAATAAAAAATAAAATAAAATAATTCAGAATGTACACCACAACAGTATGTCTCTAATAACTAGATTTTTATTTCCATTTTATTTGTGGTCTTCAACATCAGGATTTCTTTATGATGGCTTCCTCTTGTTTTTTGTTTTCAGTCATGGAAGGAGGATGTAACAAAAAATGTCCACCAAGCTTGACGAGAGAAAACGGGGGAAAAGCAAAGAAGTTATTCACGATTTGCACAATATCACAAATATGTTGATAATGTTGCAATAAATACGCGTTCTCCTAAACAGCCACTGCGAAAAGCAAACCAGAAAACAAGGAGCGGAAAGCTTGATTATGTTCTTTGTTTCTAATTCCTCAAATTCCTATACGTCATCAACATTTTTGTACGTAATTACTGGATAATGTCCAATGTACTTACTATGCCATAGGTATACGCATTATGTAGTGTGAAAAATCGAGTTACCATATTGGGACACCTCTGAATCTAGAATTTTCTATGTACTCAGCAACGTGTTTCCACTATATATTATTATCACATCTCATTCTAGATGAAATTACAGAACGTACTGAAACCAGTTGGGAATGAAACATATTGATCTCCATAACTTTGTTTTATGTGAGAGCAAAGTTTGATTCTAATAATTACTCTTCTGCCTTCTTCTTGATTTCCAAGTAAACAAACGATCTATGGAGAGAGAGAGAGAGAGAGAGAGAGAGAGGGAGAACTAAGGAACAATCACATCAAATATACTTGGAAAAAAGCTTTCTTAACTCTTATGCAAAGGCACGAAATGCATTGTTTTATTGTCAAGACATTTATTGATACAGCATAAAAATGAGAAGCTGAAAGCTAAAGCATGTTCACAAGGAAAAGACAGGAAAACAATTTATAAACACAAATTCAAACTTGCTTCTAACTGATTCTCGGAGAAACGAGAAGAAATAAATTATCCCGCGTTTACCTCTCGTCATCTTGCCTACAAAAATAGCATACTTGGTTAACTAATTACCATGGACTTTACTGCACTTTAGTCTGATATTCTGATCTCAACTCCCAGAATGTCCTTCACCATCTCGTATGTCACAAATGCAATTGCTATAGATGGAACTACCTGAACAAGAAAGGCAGCATGTCAAACAAGTCCTTAATGCAGGGCAAAGATACGTTCATTCAACTTTAACAAATGAATATCAGCAACATTTAAATGAGTAGATTTGAAAGGCAAAAAGTCTAGGACACCTTTAAGTAGACTGTAAAAAGTGAAATTGAAGGAGATCCTAGGTGAATGTCCATCTTAGGAAACACTATTGGGTACATTTGGAGCAAGGAACTGATCTGCAATATTTAACTGCTAATAGACTATGCTTGTACAGATCATAAAGGGGCTTGAAGCTGTGGCTCTAAGGCACAACGGCCTACCCTCAAAGTACAACCACTTTTCACATCAATCATAGAAGTTTTCCACAACTGCTCTACAAATTCTAGAACACACATTCTAGACTTTGAATAATAGAATTTTTTTTATCAGCAAATAAAGATTTTATTGATGAGGAATAGGTAGGGCTGTAAACAAACAATACTACTTGCTCATTGAGGGGGATTTAGAGACCTATTTCTCTGATCTTTGTTAATTTGGCTAAGGCTATTGTATTAGAAGGGGTAAATTTTAATGACGTGTATGCTTCTTTCATTGTTCCTAGGCAGCAATTAGGTATTTCTCTCTTGTATAATACTTGCGTACTTGGGCTATGCCTAATTATGAGGATCAATAAATTTTCTTACTTATTAAAAAAAATAAATAAATAAACAATACTATTCGACAAGCCGCTCGAGATCGGTTCATACAAACTCAAATTCGGCTTGATTCATTTATTAAAGAAGCTGTTCGTGAACATAAAAATATGATCAACTATTAAATGATACACATAAAACTCAGCTTGGCTCGAATGAGTTCGTATAAAATCAAATAACTTTGTATTTATTGTTTTTTATAGTATTCTCTATATGTATAATAAAAATATTTAAAATACTAAATATGTTACCTGAATCCTTATGAATTTAATTGTTGACATATGTATATACAAACTTTAGAAAGATTTAGCAAAAAGTCAAAACTTTTAGATAAAGTTATAAAATACAATATAGATAATATATTTTATTCAGCTCGTGAACAAGCTTGAATAATATTAAACGAGATTTTTGTAAACATAAAATTCAACTCGATGAAAAGCTTGAGCTCGACTTGTATTTGAATAAAAATTAAACAAATAAGCTTGGCCACCAATTACTCGCTCAAACTCAGCTTGTTTATACCCCTAGGAATAGGCATAGGCCAAGTACATGGGACATATACAAGAGCTAGAGTGTGAAGAATAGATACCCCCAACAAAATGACATTTGTAGCTCTACAAGACCCACTACCAGATGCACCTTATGTTGGACATCCCACAGGCCAGAATTTATAAGACTGGATGGTTCTTAATCACCTAATTTGTGGAGCACCGCAACTACAAATATGGTAATGGTTCAAAGGATCAAAACTCTCTAAGATAAACCTCTTTGGTATCTACACACACCAATAAAAAAAATATCCATACACAATGGATACTTGGCTTGGCAGCCAAATAAAAGTTCAACATGACACATTGGCATTCATAGGATATAGAGCTTTCTTTTTCCCTCCTCCCAGCCAGCCAGTGGGATTTTAGTCCTAAATCTTGTATTTTCTCTATTTGATGGAAAGAAGTGCCATAGTATCTCTGTGTCGCAAATAATGGCAATTCCCTCAGCAGGTGGCCTAAAATTTCAATTTGGTAACGCAGACCAAACATTCAATTTGGAAAGTGTCAAACCAGTTAAACCTAACATATTCCCACATTTCTTAAAACATAGATTGCAAAGAATAGAAAGAGACTGACCTTCACAGAATTGGGGACCAAACCCTTGTACAATGCCCCAAAGCCCTCATATCGAACAGTTTTTCTGAACGCATCGATCATACCAGTATATTCAAGTGGGGCCTTGCTCCTCCCATCACCAGTGACAATAGAAGCAGCATTACTCCATCCCACCATCTGCATCCGTCTACGTATGACATCAAGAGGATAAGCAACAGTTTGCCCAACAGTCCCAGCAGCAGCCCCGCATGCCAGCCGTGTTGTCACACTCAACTCAGAGTCTTCAGCCAGTCCAAATGGTCTCGTTTTAACTAACCAATCCTTTAGAGATTCATACACAGCAAAGTTCAGACCCACATATGGAACCTGCAAACATCAGATACTAATATCATACTACAATTCGAGAGAAATGTTCTTCTGATTTCATATTAAAATCCAGCGAGACAAGTTTAAGGTGCTAAAGAGAAAATGATAAATTAATATCAAGTATCAGGACAGAAGGGAACAAGAATATGTTTCTAAAACTTGAATTTCTTCACCCTTGCTACAATTTTGTCTTCCCCATTTGCTTATCTACAGCAGAAGAAAATACTAACATAACTATTGACAATTTACATCTATCCCACCAATGCATTTACACGTTTGTGTGTGAGAGTGGGCACACAAGTGTCTGCATGCATGAAGGTTACACCATTCAAAATAGAAATCAACTGAAGCACAGAACATTATTGAAGTGCAAAATAAACTGAGACTTTACGCAAGGAGCTCAGCTCTCTAAACTCACTCCCTTCCTCCCTCCCTCCCTCCCTCTCTGTCATGTGTACATTATTTCTTTTTCATTGTTAACAAAGCAGGAAATTTCAACTTTGAAAAAAAAAAAAAAAAAAAAACAACCAGGAACGTTCCTCCATTTTTCCATCGAATTCTTTCTTCCATGCTAGAACAATAAGCACTCAATCTCCATGATCAAGAATTCCACACGGCACTCATAGGTTAATAAGGCATCTTGTAACATATAATTCAAAAAATTAAAACCCTAGGGGTTGGCTCAGGTGGTAAAGGCCTTTGTCATGGTGGTATGTTCCTTCCAGGTTTAAGGTTTGAAATCCTCTTGAGTGCAAATAATTTCTAGGAGCCATTGGACGGGGGGAACTTCTTGAATTAACCGAGGTGCACTTGCATAAACTCCTAGCCAATGGCCTGTGCAGACTCAGAATTAGTCGGGACATTATTCACGGACACCAGGTGCCGATAAAAAAAATTCTAAAAAGTAACATTCCTCATGAGCAAGCTATACATGTTCAAGAACATAGAGCAACGTGATTCGGGCAAAAAATAAACATCAGTGACAGCATACAGCGGGGGAAGTGTTAAAAACCTGACACATAAAAGGCCCCATTGAAAACTAATATCATACATGAAAATCAAGGTACCAGACTCAAGTACTTGGTCGTGTTGAAACCTAAAATTTCATCAGCATCTCTTTTTATTATATAAATAAATTTCATCAGCAAATATATTCTTTTAATGAAAGTAAAATATCATCATTGGTACAGGATAAATCTCCACAAGTGCAAGGGCCACATAATTTTCAAGACAACCAGGACTTTAACTGCATGTAGATGAAGATACAGATACTGGCATAGACTTCACTTTTTATCATCCTGGTTGTAATTACCCAGTCCAACATAACAGCAGAAAAAAGAAGGGAAACAAATTGCTTACAACTCCAATCACAGAAGGAAGCCAACCCCTGTATAAAGCCCGTGGGCCTTCTTCCCTGAGCACAGTTGATAGAGCGTGGAATATTCCTCTGTACTGATAAGGAGAATTTTCCGTCTGCAATTATAAGTCCCATGAAATTTTAGATCCAATAAATGGGAATTAACTATGCACAGTCCTTAATAACCCAAAAGATGAATAGCTTAAACGAAATATGTTGCCATTTATGGTAATAAATAAAATAACCAAAAACCAAATCCCCCAGGAAATTAAAACATTGCTATTTGCATTTTATCTTTATATAGAGGTATTGGTGTTCCCAGCAACTTCCATAAATGGTATAGAAGACGAGCCTAGATAATTTTTCCAGGAACATATTTACTTTAAGTTATGAGTCTATAACGATAGAAGACCAAGTACCTGTACGGTTAACCTGCCTCGTACCATGTCCATTGGATAAGTTGCAGACATGGCAATTATTCCAGCACACGCCCCAGCCCCAAGACGCAAAAGAGGAGTGAGCTGAGCATCTTCTGCAGGAAATAACATAAAAAAGTGTGTTAGACAATATGTCCTCTATTAACTGCCATCTTTCCATTTATGAATCCTCAGACACTGAATGAAGTTCATCTGAGTTAATGTTATGACCATGTCCTACTAATAAAGTTCTTGAGTAGGCCAGAGGGAAAACAAGCAAATGCACTACTCACATCCAGTACAAAATGCATTACTAAATGTACGATTAAGGTAAACTGGATTCTTTATGCCTTCAATGATTTAATACATGGCCATGAAGGAATGAAAAAGGCCCATCTGATAGTTCTTTTACAGGCATCCCTTCCTTTTCTCCCCAAAAAACTAAATCAAATTATTAGTCTAGACCAAGTCTCCATGGGGTCTTGTTAATGCATAAACAAATACATAACCCTTCAATGACACAATGATGTTAAAGAAGAACATACCATTGCCAGTTTGCTGCTGATATAGACGCAAAATGCCCCTGCCATTACAAAAAGGGGAACTTTAATCAATAGGCCTCACTACTGCAACATCAAAGGTTACATAACTAAGGTATTTGGAGTACACAAGAGGATGATGAAAAAGGTCATAAATGTCTACGATTATTTTACTATGGCCCATCATTGGACCTCAAAAGGTAGTATTGTCATATCACGTTCTGATTACTTCAATTTCACAGAACAGAAATGCACATGATGTAAAGTAGCCGAACGGTATAATATAGTTTTTCTCCTTTAGAAAGTTTGATGAAATTTGGAGTAACAAATACAATCATCAACTTCACGCAAGATAGTTGCATGTCTATAATCAACAGCAATCAACCAAACTCAAAAGACCACACTCCCAAAAAACTCGCTTTCGCTCAAGAATTTGTGTTTCACCAATGTTTCCAACATAGAAAATTACAATTCAAAAGTTGGGCCCAAAATAAAAAGTTCAAGAGCACAATTTAAAAGCACTTTCCAGAGACCAATGTAATCTATTCACATAAACATCGAGCAGAAAACTTTACTTTGAAGCTTGCTCATAGCTGAAGAACTTGACCGCAGAGTTTGGTACAATACGTGCACAATTAGTTCCATTTCCTTTGAACAGTCCACGAAAACCCTCAGTTCTCCATATATATTTCAAGCCTTGAATCGTTCCATTGTATTTTATGTTATGGGGATTCTGGACCTGCATATTATCCAAGCTAATTAACATATCATTAATATACCATGGGATTTTGCATGGAACAGGAAATGTTCCAGACTAACGAATTTGGGTCCATAAGCATGGAAAAGGAAATCTTGTCACCTTGTGGCACTTACCAAAGGGGCCCTATTGATCACCATTACATAGAAGAAATTGACCATGGAAATTAATATAATTAAATCTCATGTGCATAGAAGAACTTGGGATTTTCAACGCCAATCAAGAATAGTTCATGATCAGGGACCCTTTTCAATAAGATCAAAGGGTTGTTTCATAAAATGTACTTCAAAGCATTTGCTCCATAGATAGGTATATGTATCCATATAAAAAATCATGTAAAGAAGGGGATATATTTTTCAATGAGTTTATACATATATAAACAATCATGAATTATTCCATTGAAATAAATTAAAAAAAAAAAAAAAGAATTATTCAGTTGAATATCAACCAACCTGGAGCAATATTTTTAACCTTTCTAATGGAGCAACAGCTGTGCGTGACCTGCATAGACAATAAGAAATTTATTTTACAAAATCAAAATAGCACTACCACAAAGAAGAGAATTGGAAAAAAAAAAAAAATACAGAGTATGTTCAAAGTTAGTGATGCCGAAGTTTTTCCATGCAGCTACATTTTACAAAACTTGGATATATCATCAACTACACTGGATGCAACACAGTCTCTCTTATTCCAACTCACAACAATATTCGAAATTCCATCATTTTTCCCGATTTTTCAATAATAAGCCGTAAATATAAAAAGAATAAATAACAAAAAACCAAAAAGGATTTCAGATTTCCATTTCCATTTCCTTTTTATAAACCAACATACTACCAATTAAAAAGATAAGGAAGATGAACTCACACTCCTCCAGCGACTCCACCCGCGACCAGAGACTTGCAAATACTGAGAACAGCATAGCTTGGAGCCTTCACGCCCTCTCTAGCTAGCTTTGCCTCCCCCGCAAAATTCACAAACTTCGACACCGCCGATTCGCTCTTCACATCCTCCGAAGCCATTGAAGGTAAAAATAATAAAAAATAAAAAATAAAAAATAAAAAACAATAAAATAAACTCCTTAGGGAATAACTAGCAAAACCAAATGGAACCCTACGTCGCTGTGCACTCGATCTCGGCTTCACGGAGTTCTGTTTCGACGATCGATCGGTTCGGATCTATGGCGAGTATTTCGAAAGGCAAGCCTTTCGCAGTTCTGTGCGTAGTCGCAGTGTGTGGTAGTGGCGGCTCGGGGAGCAGAAAGCGAGGGTTTAACTGCGGGATTGCAATTAAGCGACGGCGTTTCTTTATTGTGCCAAGCATGCGCAACGGGCTTCCTGAGAGAGTGAATGTACCTGCTAGCTCAGATCGGTTGCCGTGTTTGGTAAGCACGTTGGGCCAAACGATGTATGAACAATCTCGTCACTTACCAAGTACGTCCAAAACTGTTTGGTAATAATTTTCGAAAAAGTTTATATACAACCCAGCTGCGTCTCCTCCGCGGCATCGTATACTATGTGGCACATTATAAAACGACGTCATTGTGTATTTTAATTCCCCACGAAGAAGACTCGGTAGATTTGAAACCTTCATTCATTTTGTTTATAGAAGTAGATTTGTCTTCCAATATCCCCATCGTCTTTCCCACGAAGCCAGGTCTGAAACCCTCTATAACTCTCTTCTTCATCCCCATCATCCTTCCCACGAAGCCACAACCCAGTCAGCCAGCATCTTCTTCTCGAAATCATGTGCCAAAGTAGAAGTTTTTTATTTGGGAAACGACTTGGCCTGAGCAAAAGTTGAACTATGCTTTTAATTACCTATATTAGATTATGAACTAAAAAGTAGAAGCTTAAAATCATCTATATGTTTTTTAATAAATTACAAGCCTTAATTTGTCAAAGAAAGAGAAATTGGTGCAACACTGGTCTTGGCAAAATCATAAAGAAAATCAAAAGGCAAGACGAGCACCCTTAATTATTGTCTTTTATAAAGAGATCGAGAAAAATAGATTTCGGCTCACATATACACTAAATCAAATGTGTCATTCAAGATCAAGGCCGACGGCTAGCTAATGGTCAATGAACATTAGAGTTAGGTACCTATAATTCGAAAGGAAGAAGCAAAACCAAATTAATATACTGCATAGACAAATGCCGAGAGCCCACAAGTGTTGCAACAAAAAATAAGGTAGATATAAGGTAGAGATAAAAAAAATTCTTTTACAACTTCAAAGATCAACAATGGCAACATGGAGAAGAAAAGCTTCAGAGATCGACAATGGCGATTGAATACAGCGAATAGATGGCAACCGCAACCCATGGAATCCTTCACGGGCTTTAGCAAGGATATGGGTAAGCTTTGGCGTAAAAAAAGAACAAAATCGATTTCTCTTTGTTTTTCAGATTTCTTTTTTAATATTGACTGATGTGACATAAAACCACGTTAGCAGGTGCCTCGACTAGGATGCACACTAGTTGTCCCTAGAATTGTTGATAATTTTTATCTCGTCTTTCATATCATCTCATCTCCTTTCTAAATATCATTTAAATACAAATATTTTTAAATTAATTATTATAAAATTTTCAAATTAATCATTACAATTTTTTAAATTTTCAAATAAAATATAAAACACAATTCAATTTTTTCAAATCTCAAAATAAATATAATATTAAAAAATTATATTCTAACAATATTATAATTTTATAATATTTTTATTTAATTTTTTTCTCTTATTTTCTAGTGAAATTTAAAGAAAAAAATCTATATTATAACTATTTTAGGGGAGATTTAGATAATTAGTTGAGATGAGATTAAAGTTGAAAATTGAATAAAATATTGTTAAAATATTGTTATTATTTTAAGATTTAAAAAAATTGAATTCTTTATTATATTTTATGTATAAATTTAAAAAATTATAATGATCAGATGATCAGATCATAAGTTGGGAGAACTTTTATCTCCAAACTAGACTTTAGAGTTTTCAAATAAAAAGTAAATGTAAATATTTTAAATAATATTCTATTCCCTCTTAGATTTTAAGATGTCACCTATACTCGTTGAAATGTTGTATTTAAGTGGTTTTATATGTCTACCGCTTAGATGAATAGCCACTAAAAATATATCAAATAAACAAATGAAATTATGTACGTCAATAAAATCCAACTTTCCCAATATGTAACAAGCCATACATATTCATCTAAACCACATCACAAGAAATTCGAACTCATTCATAAATACAAAAACTCGTGTATATATACCATGTACCAAATTGTTGCAAGCCCTATCTCAAATCCAATTTCAGAAAAATCTTTGCGCCATGCAGTTCATTTATGATTAGAATTAGATATTTTTGTTTCAATATATAGGGGTGTGCATCCGGACCGGATTTTTTTCCGGTCTGGTCCGGAAATCCAGAATCCGAGCGATTGAAAAAAACCCAAATCCGGTTTTATAACCCGGTTATCCGTAACCAGGTTATACACTTTTTTTATTTTTTTCTCTCTTTTGAAAACGACACCGTTCCTGCTAGGTTTAGTAACTTTAGCTCATTTTCCTCTACACTCTACAATCGCCGTCTCTGAGTCACTCTCGGTCTCTCTCGAATCCTCTTCTTCTTCTTCTGTTCTTCAGACTCTCTCAAGTTCTCAACTCTGTCCGTCTCTTGTCGCTCATCTCTCAAATCTCAAGTCTCTCAAATCCTCTTCTCTCAACACTCGTCTCTCGTCTCTCGCTTCTTAACTCTCAAGTTTGTTGAATCCAAAACCCTAGTCGTGCGGTATGTTAATCTCTCTCTCTCTCTCTCTCTCTCTCTCTCTCTCTCTCTCTCTCAATTTAGTTGGATTCCTTTTTTCTGGATTGTTGTTTGATTTTCGCTTGGGTCTGTTTGGATTTGTGTTTGATATTCGCTTGGGTTTGTGTTTGATGTTCTGGGTTTAGTATTTTGTGGTTTATATTATGCTTTTTTTTGTTGCTGAAGGTCAGCTGCTCATTTAGTTTATATTATGAATGGTATCATATTGTATAAAAGGTTTAAGATTGATCCTGAAATGTTTGGATTTGTGTTTGATTTTTGCTTGGATTTGTGTTTGATGTTCTAGGTTTAGTATTTTGTGGTTTGAACCTTAGACTTGCTGAAAAGAAATTAAGGTGCGAGCACTGCTTATGGAATGATCAGCAAAACAATGTAAGGAGACAAATAGATTAGAGAGATACAAATTCTTACATAATCTAAAAAGTCCCAATTCTAACAAAACTATATAAACAACTCTCCATTTATGTTACCAATAAATATAAACAAATAGATTGGAATACTTTCAATGATTTGCAAAGAGAGTGGGATTATTGATGTCCCCATAAAGATAACCAAAATTCATAGTGGGATAGAATGTATTTCTTTAGAGGAACCCCACAAGGTGGCTGTGAGTGGGTCCCTCCGATGATTTCAAAGCAGCCCTGCTAAACATGCCAGTGGGTTTGTTGTTGTCTTTGGTTCTTTTTGGCTGTTAAGCAATCACTTAGGCCTCAAGAGTCACTCACAAGCTAATATTGGTACTGTCAATTTATCAAATCTGCATTGAGATTTCAAAATATAAAGTATGTATTTAATAAGAGAAGAAAGACTTGACAGATTATCCTACAATAGCCATTCTGTTGTGGTTTGCTCTCTTATAGTTTTTCAATTTAAACCCAAATGAGGAAAGTGAATGTTTGGGAAAGATTTGGTGTGCTAGCTGACTGGAAGACTGGGTCTTTATTGTTCAAAGCCTCAAGAAGTTCGAGTACATTCAAGACCCTCTGGTGCACCTCTCTCTTTATGTTCATCGTCTTGGTAGAATTATTCTATGTTTAATGGGAATTCAACTAAATTATTCTGTTTGATTAGAAAAAATTATCATTGTCAATTTTATTTTTTAGCTACCCTATAGTTAACCAATCATTTCCCAAAATTCAATTTTTATTTATTTATTGTTGCTGTTTTATTTATTTATTTATTTATTTCTTAGTTGCCTTGTTGAGACTTTGGTTGGGGTTCTTAGAAGTAGAATTTATCGGACAAAAATCAATGGTACTTTCTCATCCTGATAATTATCAAAAGTTGAAGGCTTACTTGCAGCATGATTCTTTAGTCAAATTCTGTCAAAGCACACAATCTTGCATCATCAGTTTAATGGCTATATTTCCTGTAATCAGGTTGTTGGAGGATGCTAGTATGCCCCTTGTGCTGGTCAATGTCCCTTGTGCAGCTTCCTCAATTCCATATTCAACTTTCAAGATGTGAAGAGTAGTAGAATTGTAAATTTTTTTTTTGAAATAGTAGCAGCATTATATTAGTTTAATTAGTTGTAATCTATTATTATTTATTTTGTTCTTTGCAAATTTATGTTTTGCATTGATATGTAAACAAAAATATTATCTATCTTGCATTTTTATTTATTTTGTTCTTTAATTTACTTTTTTATTTTTAATTTATAAAATGTGTTTAAATTATTTTTTAAGTAAATTGGGCAATTGAAACAAGATATCAGATTTTTTTTGTTTTAAGTGCTATATATTCCTTTTTGGAGTTTTAAAGTCTAAAGAAAAAAAAAAAACCCGGATGAAACCCGGTTATAACCCGGATATCCGGGTTTTAAGGAAAAATTTGCAAAAAAAGGGGATATCCGGTTATAATCCGGATATCCAGATTAAACCCGGTTATTCGCCCGGATTGGAATCTGGATGAATCCGGGCGGATAACCGCCCGGTTTTTAGAAACCGGATCCGAATCCGGATCCGGTTGAACACCCCTACAATATAATATAATTTAAACCTCAGGCTGGGTTTGGATGGTGAAAGTATTTCAGAATACTCCACAACTATTTATTATTTTATCATTTTCTTTTACTTACTTTTTAGTATTTTATACTACTATTAACTACTATTCAATACTTTTTCATTACTTTTACACTATTATTTATAAAATATCTTAGATCATCTCATTGCATATCATCCACGAGCTATGTTGTCTTTACACATACGATTGAATAACCTCGGAGTTAAGTCAAGTGGCCCTATCACCTTTTGAGAATGAGGATAACGACATGACCTTATACTAACAGGAGCACCACTGGGTAAAGGGGAAAGTTTATGATAGTGCATGGCATCTTCTAGATGGTAATTTATTAAAATTTTGAAATATGTAATTGAATTTATTAAATTCCTGTGTTGTGGGTTTAGGATGTGCAGCTCGTAAGGCTCCATTTGATTTTACACACCATTTTATCTTATTTCATCTCAATAATTTAAGATTGTTCAACTGTAGCTAGTGAATAGCGAAAACATTAGGAACCAGGCGAGGAAGCTGACGGGCTGGGTCATGTTTTTAAAAAAGATCCAAGTACTTGGGTTTTAAACTCGTACCCAAACCAAGAAGGTCGGGGTTTTGCAACCCTTCAGCCCAGGTTTGATCTAGACTAGAACTCAAAATTGGAATCTAGTTTTTCTGGATTCTAGACTGAGCCAGCCCAAATGAATAGTGCTACTCAACATTTAAATACCATTTAAACATAAACATTTTTTAATTTTAAATTTTTTATTTTTTTATCTAGTCATTACAACTTTCCGAAACTTAAAAAAAATACAAAAATAATTCAAAGTTTTCAAAACACAAAATAAAATAAATATTAAAAAATTATATTCTAACAATATTTCAATTTTATAATATTTTTATTTAACTTCTGCTCTCTCATTTCTCAAAACTCCATAAAATATCTTAATTCAAACAATTTAACTACTATTTACAAATTATCTCATTTTTATTAACATATTTCACATCTCATATATGCGACAAAATGAGGCAGTCTTACTACCAGGCACTTTATTTCCATGCAACTCCACATCTTTTGTGCCTCACGAGAACTTCATTGTCAACCTTGAAAAATCAAACAAAATAGGTACTAGACTTCATCCCATCCTTCAAGAGTGTAATGATTTCTCATAGAAAGGTGTAAAATCAAGGAGGAGGAAAAAAAATAAAAAAAGGGGGATATAGGTATGTCAGGGTTTTTTCCCCTTCTTCTTTCGGGCCCTAGCATGGGCCAACCAAGGAGCAAGAAGAAAGACCCATGACCCGACAAAAATGGGTCTCTCAAATCGACTCAATGGCAATCCCAAGGGACGGGACGCGCTGACCTGGCAGCTCCTCGAGCAACACCCAACCTTCAAGTACATGTTCGCATGGGCCAACGAGAAATAAGGAGGAACCTTTGATTCTCCAACATACATAGCTTCATCAACGGGCCACGAGAAACACCAACAAGACAAGGCCACACAGAGTGCCATGTCACATTAATGGCAGCTCAACTCGAGCCATGCGTCGCATTAATGCTACTGTCTCAAAGGCACGCAGCAGTAATAAGACTGGCAATAAAGAACATTGATAAAGACAAGAGTCCCACTGGAGTAGAGACGATCTGTCCCCTCTCAAGCATAGGTATAAATAGTCATCCCTAGGTACGAGGAAATCTTGCTAGCTCTCTTGATTTCTCTTAGTGATTACTTACAAACATTAGAGAAGTCTTATATTGGCTTAGGCATCGGAGGCTCCTCGGGCCCAAGGTCACCCTCCCCAAGCTTCATCTTCATCTTCCTCAAGGCCCCAGGGCACCATTTGTGGGATGACGTCATGTTTCATATGTTGTTGGGCCAAGTTCTAGTGACTCAGGTCTTCAACGCTAGGACTACAAAGCAAGAGAAGATGAAGCTTAGCGAGGGGAATGTAGAAGATATGAATGGACGAGGAAAACACAATATGAAAAAGAAAATGAGGGGAGGCCCCATCAAGTTCATAAAAAGAAGGAAGAATAACCCATGATGGGAAGGTGAAAGGGGTAGTTCGAATTTTGGGAAGCAAGCGCAACGAGGCAACGGAAAGATGAAGAGCCATTCAAAGCGATTGAAGGGACACCATCTCAATAGTCGCTGCCTTTGGGAAGCATGCTACCAAAGGCCAAGCTAAAACATCATTAGGGAAGTAACAACAATAGTCACTTCGGACCGCGAAGTTGGCCACTCCTTCTACAAGCGGCCATGGGCACGATAGTGAAACTAGGCACTATGTTGAATTCCCATCGGGCTAACTATAAGGCATTTTTTTCCTTCTTCTTTCGGGCCCTAGCATGGGCCAACCAGGGAGCAAGAAGAAAGACCCATGATCCGACCAAAATGGGCCCCTCAGCCAGACCCACAGGCAATCCTGGGGGAGGGACATGTCGACCTGGAAGCTCCTCGAGCGACGCCCGAACTTCAAGTACTTGTCCGCATAGGCCAATAAGAAATAAGGAGGAACCTTTGATTCTCTAACATAGCTTCATCAATGAGCCACAAGAAACACCAACAAGACAAGGCCAGACAGAGAACCACGTCGTATTAATGGTGTCATTGTAGAGGCATGCCACATTAATAAGACTAGCAATAAAAATATGATAAGAACAAGGGCTCCACGGGAGCAGAGAGGATCTATCACCCCTCAAGAACCAATATAAATAGCCATTCTCAGGTACAAAGAAACCTCCCTGGCTCTCTCGATGATTACTTACAAACATCCAAGAAGTCTTTTACTAACTTAGGCATTGGAGATTCCTCAGCCCCAAGGCTACTCTCCCCAAGCTTCATCTTCTCTGTGTTTTGCAGGCCTAGCATTGAAGACCCGAGTCTTTGTAACTTGGTCGAAAGTCATACAAAACATGACGTTAACATGGGAAGTTCGTAAAGTAAACGAGAGAATTAGATAGATAATGAAATACTTTCATTAAACAATGGACTAGTTTCAGGAAATCCAAAGATTCCAAACCTCCATGCAAGGCACTTGGACAAAAATCCCTTCCTAGCCATCCTATCTTTTTTCAGTAATGATATAAGCAATCTTTTTTTATAATTATTTTATAATTATATCTTAAAATGAAGTTATAAAGTTTTTAATTATTTTAAAAAAAGTATCCCACATTTAAATTATACTTATATAAATAAAATATAAAAAAATGATTATTTCTTTATACTTTTTAATTTCTTATCATATTTGGGTTGATAAGCGAAATAAGTGTAAGAATGGGCTGCAAACATACAAATATAACGTAGCAAGAATGCTGAAATGCACTATTTCATCATTACTTGAGTTCCCCAAACTCCTGATACTTCCATTCCTGCCTAGATGAATCCACGCGCTACAGCCTGAGTCATCTTCATCCTTTTACAAAATACCCATAACAATGTCACCTTTGAAAGTACTTGGCCTACAAGTTGCGGGTATTTTTTTTCTTGGCAAACATATTATAAATATAAAGGGATATGGGGCCAATGACTTGACCCTCACCCATTTCCCATAATGGGAAGCCACTTGAAGTGGTTTTGTTATAGTCCAAAAACGGACTGTAAGACTATGATTGGAAGTTGCAATAAAGTGTTGTTTTCTATATTTTGCTAGTCTAAACTAGTTGCCAGATACTTCCACTATCTCTTTCCCATTGGTTAGAGAAAGAAAAAACATAGGGAAGTAGCAAGCTGGAGATGCACCAATTTGCTAGCGGATGACTGCCTGGGACAGTGGTGGTGCATAGGAGCCACACGCCACTAGGGTTATGCAAATCCTCTACCAACTCTGACTTTGTCCGACTTATGCTCCGATTTCAACTCTAACGGAGTCGTAGTATTCGAAATTCAGAGTCGGAGTCGGAGTTCCTCTAAGAATGCATGTCAAAGTCAAAGTCAAAATTCAGAGGCATGTAGAGCTTCGAACTCCGACTCCGAACTCCAACTCCAAACTCTAACTTTTTTATTTTAAAAAATAAAAAAGACCAGGTGTAAAACGATGTTGTTTTACATATGGATTTTTTTTTTAATAAATCCAACTAAACGACATCGCTCCATTTCATGTGGAATGACATCGTTTTGTTCACATAGGGGTCCAAAATGCAAGACCCTAATTCTTCCTTCTTCCTCTCACTTTTTCCCTTCTTCTCTATTCTCTCTCTATTTCTCTCTTCCCGTATGTTCTATGCCATTTGTCATCGTCCTACCATCTTCACAAGCCCAAGCCCACCATAGAATATATTTTAGCGTTCCAAATTTTGGGGGTTTTGTTGCCATGATTTCATTGTAAATGTAATTTAATGATGCAGTTGATTTTGTTGTTTGAGGGCTACCTAATTTTGAGTTTTGTGGTGGATTATTGTGGAGTTTTGATTTTTAGGCTACCTAATGATGTAGTACTCTGAATAAACATCATAGTAGAATTCAAGAGTCTTAATTTCCCTTATGATCGGGATTGGTACATGTCCAAAAGTCTAGATCTAAATTCTACAATAATGGCTTCTAATTCTAGAGAAGAATCATTGTATGCACTTGACAACATACCATTTTGTTGATGTAGCCGACTTACCTTTTTTCCCCCCACGCCATGATGCAAGCACATTAGAATCATTTAAATAATTCATCAGAAATTCATCAAATTAGATATGTCTGCTACATGAAATATAAGTGCATTATATATATATATATATATATGACCATATAAAAAGTATGTATGCCATCATCATGGTAAAGGTTGTAGAGTTAATGCATTTCCCAGATGAACTTCATGGATCTACAACATAAGTTGTGGTGATGACTAGTTATCTCTACTGGCCCCATTGTTGACAATGGGTTTTTAACTTCAAATGGAATGCTTAGAAACTAGAACCATTTGACTAAAGTGTGCATTGTTTCCTCTTGAAAAGGGGTAGGCCATTTTCCACCTCATGCATATGATTTTCCCATGGACCCACTAGCCATTTTCCATTAACTGGTCTTTTCTACCGTTTTCAAATAGGCCAATAGATGAAAATGTTTTCCTAGAAAATATTCTTGGCTAAAACAAACATACTTTAATCTACTCACTTGTGTTTCATGCATTCTAACTCACTTGAAAGGTGTCTTTTTGCCTCATGCTACCATTTTATCAGTTTATAATTAGCATTGTCATGACATGTTTCTTTAATAGGATTGAATCATTAATAAAAATATATATATATATATATATATGTTTTATTCTTTCTGTAATGTTCTCTTTCCAAATGTGATTTTGATTGTTTGCCATAGTTCTTTTTTGTTCTTTTAAAATTTAAAAGTATTTCTATTTCATTATTTCTCCATTAATGCTCATTTATTTCATTAAGTTTTACATCATGTAATCTTTTATTGATGGAAAATATAACATGATTCATGAGCATGGTCTGTGTTATGGAAGAGTTTCACTCATTGTACTAAAGACAAAAACTGAATGATTTTATATGTATATGTGCATGCATCTGCATGTATCTACAGCTTGGAAATGGCTGCAGCTATCTGCACTACTACTGTAGTAATTTTGGACCTTTTGAGACTTTTGCCACCGATTGTCAGGGTATACTAGTCTCATATATAGGACGTGTAGATTGAGTTCACTAAAACACTGAACGAGTTTTAGTGTTTTTGTCTCTTGTCTCTCAGCCCTTAGTCATTACCCCCCCCCCCCTTCCCAAGATCTCAAATACCTCCCGAAATTGAGCAAGCCCTTCGTCTTCTTTGATAACCAACACCACAACCACCACAACCTTAGCCCTCTTGAGGAAGCCAAGCCCATTGCGGAAACCCTTAGTCCACAAGCCCTCGGTCTGTTCAAACCACCAATGCAAAGCACTCTGTCCCCTTTGTCTTCTTTGACAGCCAAGTGAAGCGCACCCCTTAGTCCCCTTTGTCTTCTTCGATATCCAAGCGAAGCACACCACAGCCACCACGACCTTAGCCCTCTAGAGGAGGCCAAGCCCATTGTGGCATCCCTCAGTCCCCAAGCCATCGGTCCGTTCAAACCATTGAGTGGAGCCCTTAATCCACCGACGCTAGGGCTGGGCTTCGACTCCGACTCCTTTCAGAGTCAGAGTTCAACTCCGATCAGAGTTTGGAACTCAGATCGAGGTATGATTGGGCCAAGGCCCACCTCTGATTTAGAAGGCCCAATTCCAAAGCCCCATGTCCAATCGAAAGGCCCAACCACCTAATTAACTTCTAATTTCGAAAAAATGATGTAAAAAAATCATAAAAAAACTTAAATACAAATGACAATGATTAAATTACATATATTACAAAACCAAAAAGTAGTAATTGAACATTGAAAAGCACAATAATATAATATGACAATATAAATTAAAATTGAGTAAGGAATAAAGTCTTGATTCTTGAAGTTGAAGCCACTACTAGTCATCCTAATAAGCTTTTATTAGCAAAATAATACATCCAAAATACTTTAAAAAATATAGTATGAATTATGAAATAATCAACAATATTTTAAATTATTTAAATATACTAATATAGTGCTTGAATAGCATCACTACAATCTACAACACATGAACACTCATCCATGTCACTTGTAAGACTCTCAAGTCCCAATCATCACTCATCCGCAATTATGTTAGGGTTTGCAAGTAGATCTACAAAATCATAAAAACTAGAAGTTAAATAATTAAAACATTATAAATATTTAAATTATTATTTAAAAGCATATAAAGTTACATGATTCAAGCATATAGCTTTCAGGATCAGTGATATCTAGTTCAATGGGCATTTCACATAGCCAGTTCTGTGTGCAAATGAGGGCCTCCACAGTTTTCGATGATAATGAATTTTGATAAGCATCCAACACACGACCTCTAATGTTAAACGCAGACTCAGAGGCAACCATAGTGATAGGAATAGTTAGTAGATCTTGGGCTATTAAAGAAAGAATATGAAACTTGATAGAATTAACCTTCCACCAAATTAATAACTGAAATGCATCACTAGGTGCCTTGACATCTTCCATCAAATAGCACTCAACCTCATACAACATAATATTCCTTGATGCACGCCTTTGATGATATCGCTGCACCAATGGTGATGAAAGATCTACACCTCTATAATCATAGGAAGATATCGAGCTGGTCGGGTGTGAGGAGCTATGGCCACCACTTGCTGGAGTAAGCTAACCACTATTGTTGCAATGGCTATATAAGTCATCAATATCCTTTCTTAGCTCTCTAATAAACTCTTCAACATTCTTTTCCCCAGGGATGTCAATAACCAAAAATTCTATAATTTCCAACTTATATCGGGGGTCAAGGATTGTAGCCACAAGTAATAATTTATTTATCTTCACAATATCCCTCCAATATTTATCATATTTGGATGTCATCCTCATAGCCATAGCAAATAACAATCTCTCAATGTTAGCATGACTTTGTTCCAAGTGGTCATGAATCCTCAAAAGCTCGTCGAAGTACAAGTTCATAGTACAATATTTGGATCCAAATATCCTCATAGTTGTATCATAAAACAATTTCAAAAAATCAACAAAACACTTCATATTGGCTTAATCAACTGCATTCGGCGCACCAAGCCCCCTTTCCCCCAGTAGACTCCATCAAAGCATACCTCAGCCCCCCATCCTCGACCTCTATCCGTTGGAACGCTCTTTCATACTTATGCACCACTTCCAACATCATATATGTTGAGTTTTATCGAGTCGAAATGTCCAAGCACAATATGGCAGAACATAAAATCTAAAACTATTCGGCTATCGCCTTAAACTTGCCAAGCCTCTGGGTGGAAGCCCTCACATATTTTACAATGTTGTAGACTTTGGTAATGAAATCATCAACCTCTTTCAACCTCTCAATAACTATGAGATTGATGATATGAGTACAACATCGAACATGTATAAAGTCATTTCCACAAATGATATCATCTTTTACCACCGTATTCTTCTTGAACCACTCAATTGCAGTGTTATTAGCACTAGCATTGTCAACTGTGATACATAAGATTTTTTTGACTTTTTTAATTCCCCAATCCTGAATACAATCATCCATCATTGCACCAATAGATTCAACCTTATGATCAACAATTTCTTTAAATTCAATTATCTGCTTATGCAACGTCCACTCACTGTCTACAAAGTGGGTTGTGATACACATGTAGCCCACACTATATGGACGTCCATGTATCAGTGGAAATAACACTTTCTGGCCAGTCCAACTAAACATCTCCTTCATTTCTGCCTTCTCCTTCGCATGCCTCTTCAAACAATCTCGCATAACCATATACCATAAAGGCATGGGAAAATGTGGCTCATGAGTGCGCACAAATTTGTTGAAGCTTTTTTTGTCAACTGTGGTAAAAGGCATCTCATTAGTAATAATCAGCACTATAAGTAGTTCCTGCAACATCTTCTCGCTATATTGAGGGATTTTAAGCTTTTTAACATGCATATTGGCACCATCAGTTGCCATTTAAGTTTCATAACTGAGCTTGGTTTGATCAATGACTGCCAATCCCTTTGCAATCTTATACTACTGGCAACCATTTAGATGTGTTATTAATACATTGGTGCCTTGCTTCTTCGAATGGCAACCACAAAGTTGTCCACAGTGGTGGCATCTTGCTTGTGGGTTCTCACAATTATCAAGAATTTTAGTGAAATGTTCCCATGTCCATGATCATTTTTTATAAGCCCGTGATGGTCGATCATGCTCATTCTCAATAGGCATCTCCTCTTCTTCATTAAACATATCCTCATCTTCTCCTTCTATATCCATTGGGAGTCGACTACTTGTGTGTTTTTCTCCATGCCCTAAGCTGCAATATCCATCTCACAAAACCATAAATTCACATATCTTAGTACACAAGAAGAATGTCCACTATGGAAGGAAAAATAGACCTTGAAATGATAACCAAGAAGTTGAGCGAGGGCGATGGCAAAACAAAGAAACACTAGAGCAATATCGTTGGATTCAAATCAGATTTGCTTGGTTCAACGAGCTCGCAGGGAGCGGTAGTGCTAGGCAGGTGAAAGAGCATCATTCTGTGGAAATGATGAGAGAAACGGTATTGCTAGGTGGCGCTGAGTATGACGTTGCTGTCGAGGGAAGAGGCCAGGTCTTTCTCGGGTTGATTTCGAAATGGGAATGAAACTACAAACCATTTTCAAATCCTAACAAAATGCATCTTTTGTGTTAAAAAATAGTAAAAATAGAAAGATAGAACTAGCCAAGTGGTGAGTGCATTGTGTGCGCTGCTACAATGGTTGCCCTGTAAAAGAACTCATAGGAGAAAAGGTGGCCCTGCCATGTTGTAAACACTGCCTTACCACTCCCGGCCATTTATAGTGTTACCTTTTGGCAAATGGTGGAAGGGGAGGAAAACATGGAAAAGGAAGCAGGTGGGGGGCATTATTTTACCTAGAGATGATGGTCCTCAAAACTCAAAATCATTAGTGCTACTTCCCAAAACATCCATCACTCACACACTCACACTCAAAAGGAGATAGCTCAGACAATGGACATGTATAGACCACCCACTGCATGCATGCCACTGCTCTGATCTCACAAAAATAGATTAGTCTAGTTTTTGAAATGACACTTTTGAGGAGAAAACATATATGCATTTGAATATAGATATCAAATTGTGAGTTTTTTTGTGAAAATAATATGAATAGAAGAACTTTGTTTGCATGATGCACCTATCATATTGTGAGTTTTTTTTAAGAAACAACGGAAGTTCTTCATCAGATTAATTATCGAGTGTAACATGTTTATCTCCAAGGTAATAGTTCGGCTGATTTTCTGGCTTGTATGGGTGTGGATAGCACTTCAAATTCTTGGGATAGCATACATGACTTGCCAAGGGAGATGAGAGGCATGTTGATATTGGATTATTTGGGATTGCCTTATCTAATATTGTAATTTTTTTATTGGGTAGTTTTTTTTTTTTTTGGTTATTATGGGATTGTTTTTTATGTGATTATGATTTTGTAAGGATATTCCTCTCACAAAAGTGAGGCTTTGTAAATAAAGAGGTTACCTCTATTAAAAACAAAAAAGAAAAAAGAAAAAAAGGTTATGAGTTTTTTATGATCTATCATATTGCCACACTTTGTTTCCAATCTTTTCCATATATATTTATGCAGTACATGTTTTTTTTTCTAATTTGTTTACTTCAAATTTATTCTTTTAACACACTTGATTGTGATATGGATGGTACACCTAGTGGATACGATCATTTACAAGGGGATGTAGCAGATGCCAGAGTTCCTACACTGCTAGAGTAAATGAAAATTTGTATTTCTATTCTCATTGTTAGGAATAAGGCTTAGTCTCTCTTTATATACATGGTTTTGACAAAAGAATATTCCTAATAACAGAAAAGTTACAGCTAGCAAAGATGTACACAACAGCATGCACAATACGTGCTACAATAGATGATTGGTTGCAGGCAACCTTGTGAGTACAAATATTCTAGAGGATTTTGTCAAGTGCTGCATATGAGTGGAATCTACTACAGTGCTTCATTTACTAGCTGTGTGCGTTTCATCATCATGGATTGCAGACTTTGTATGGGCTGCATGTGCATGCATTACTCTAACAGACCCCATCAAGTCAAGCGGAAGATATTTCAAGCGCAGATTGGAATGAAGATGATGAAATTGTGTGGTAGAAAGAGGCTTTGGAAGCACATCGGCTAACTGATCTTTGCCTAAAATGAATGGCACAGTGAGGGATTTATTGATGACCCAATCCTTGACAAAGTGGAAATCAAATTCCACATGCTTTATACGAGCATGAAATACTGGGTTGGATGAGAGATATATTGCCCCTAAATTATCATATTAAAGAAGAGGAGCAGTCATGAGGGTTAGACCAAGGTCTCAGCATAGATGTTGCACCCATATGATCTTGGCAATGGCGTTTGCAATAGATTTAAACTCATCCTCGGCGTATGATCTTGCGATTGTGGGTTTCTTTTCAGAGGACCATGAGAGGATCCAGAGTAAATGAGATAAGCACTTGTGGAACGTCTATCATCAATACACCCGACCCAATCTACATATATGAGTGTAGTTAGATTTATAGTTGCAAATCTAGAGAAAAATAAAACAAGTTTAGATATATGCTTGAGGAATCTTGAAATTCGCTTCACAACTTTCCAGTGAGGGACTCTCAATGCATGCATGTATTGACAAACTTTGCTTGTGGCAAAGGCAAGGTTAGGTCGGGTGAATGAAAGATACTGCAAGGAGCCTATGGTACTTTTGTAGAGGGATTGATCTTCAAATAAGTTTCCCTCATGCATACTTAACTTTTTGAATGTTGCCATAGGGGTCTTAGACAGCCTAGCTGATTCTATGTTTGTTCTTTTTAGTAAGTCTACAACATACTTTGCTTGAGTAAGTAGTAGTCCCTCACTTGTGGAAGTTTCCTCAATTCCTAGGAAGAAATGGAGGCTGCCAAGATCAGTTATGTGGATCTCCAGCTGTAAGGCTTGTAGAAGATCAGTTATGAGTGTCATATTAGAGCCGATGATGAGTAAATCATCAACATATACAAGAACATAAACTATATTAGTTCCACATATTCGAATGAACAAAGAAGAGTCAGCAGATGAGATATTAAATCCAAGGTCCACTAATTTCTGACTAAGATGAGAGTACCAAGCTCAGGGAGACTGTTTCAAGCCATAAATGGCTTTCCGAAACTTGCACACATTAGTGGGGAATTGAGGATGGGCAAAGCTAGGAGGCTGTGCCATGAAGACAGTTTCAAAGAGTGATCCATGAAGGAACGCATTCTATACATCATATTGGTGAATTGGCGACCCATTCGACACTGCAGCAATAAGAACTAAGCAGGTGGTTGTGGGTTTGACGACTAGATTGAAGGTCTCTTCATAGTCTATGCCTGATTGTTGCAAGAATCTCTTAGCCACTAGTTGGGCTTTCCATTGTTCAATTGTGGCATCGGCAAAGTGCTTAGTACGAAAGACCCACTTACATGAAATGGTGTTGGTGGCATGAGAAGCAGGGACAAGAGTCCACGTGACATTAGTGATGATGGTATTGAATTCCTTTGACATTGCAGTTCTCCACTTAGGATATTTCTCGACAATGGTACAAAAGGATTTTCAGGTATTGCTGAGGTGGTGGCCAATTGATGGTGCCACTAGTGAATTGTCTTGGGCGTGTTGAACCAACCTGTGAAAGTGTCAAGATGGAACGTGCATGCTACATAACAAGCGGTGAGAGTGGCTGAGAAATTGCAGGCAAGCTAGAGGAGGAAGATGAAGTTGGAATGGGCCTGAGTATTGAAGTAGATGTGGGGTATTTGCCCATATTAGAGTGAAAAAGTGGGAGAGGAACATGAGTGGGCTTAGTGAGGTGAATGGGCTTAGAGGGAGTAGCAAAGGGGAAATGAGACTCATTGAACTTGATATCTTTAGAGAGATATATATATATATATGTGTGTGTGTGTGTGTGTGTGTGTGTGTGTGTGTGTGTGTTGGGTTGGGATTTGGTAACAAATGGATCCATGGTGAGTTGGGTTTTGAGCAAAATAGACATATTCCATGGCCCAATAATCAAATTTATGTGGACTAAAGGGTCGAGTAAGAGACTAGTAGGCCGAGCCAAAGACGTGTAAGGAGCTGAAATCTAGGTCGAATTTGTGATGTGTGTAGAAGGGAGATGCATTAGCGAGTGATGTGGAAGGAAGTAGGTTGATGAGCATTACTGCATGTTGAAATGTGTAAGGTGACTCAGTCTCAAATGTGCTTTTAAGTATAGAAGTGTCAAGTTATATCAAGGATAAGTATAGGATCGTATTCCACAAGGACAAAGGATTTTCAAAGCATTTGTGAAATTTTGTTATAAAAAAGGTATTAACTATGGGAGATGAAAAATAAAATGAAATACAAAGTGAGGAATCATGAAGATGAATTAAGAAAAAAAGTAGGAATTTAATTTCCACGAAAATTAAATCAGAAGTGGAATTAAAGTTTCTAACCAAAGGGGCAAATTAACAAAGACTTGGGTTAGGTATGGGAATATTTTTGTTTCGATTCCTAGATAATTTTTTCTATTAACAATCCAGTCAAAACATTGATAAACAAAAGATAAATAAAAGTTATGCTCAAGTTTTACTGACTCGTAGTCGAATGTGCTTCCAAGTGTAGAAGTGTCAAGTTGTATTAAGGATAAGTCCAGAATCGTATTCCACAGGGACAATGGGTTATCAAAGCGTATAGGAGATTTGTGAGTAACAAATGAATCAAGTATGAGTGATGAAAATAAAATTCAAATGCAATGAAAAAAAGATAATCGAAGTTAAAATAAGAGTTTCTTAAGAAAAACAAATTAACGAACACTTGGGTTGGGTATGAGACTCTCTTTATTTCGGATTCTAGATAATTTTTTCGATTAACAATCCAGTCAAGGCATTGATAAACGGAAGATAAAAAGTTATGCTCAAGCTTTGCAATATTTTTTTTCTAAGGGATTCTCTACTTTACTAGCCGAATATACATTAACAATCAATCGAGAGAAGCCTTGATAATTTTCAAGCTTTGTTGTGCCTTACGTCAACAACAAAACAAGAGCAAGAGCTACAATCTACTTTCAATTCAAATCCGACTAGTAATATAGAGTAATCATCATTTATCGACAAAATATTGCACTATACTAGAATCCAAAACAAATCAAGCTTCATTCCACATCCCAAGTTTCAAAAATTAGCTACACATGATAATTCTAACAACAAAGATTAGTCTAAGTAAAGCCATAACAAAAACGGAGAAGAAATAAAAATAAATAAATAAGACCACAAGCTCCACACCGACTCAACTAAGAACTTAGGAAAGAAAACTGGGCAACTAAAAATAATAATAAAACTGAAAATGAGTCCTCTGAAATAACAACTGAAAAACACTATAACGTAAAGCAAAAAAATGAAACCAGCGCCGCAAGGCCACCGTCGCCCCTGCATCTCTAAAGGAACGAAAATGTGAAAAAAAAAAAGAAAACAGCCAAAAGAACAATGAAACCCGAGAGGAAGAGAGGGCCTTCCGTCCGTCTGAAATCTTAAACTAAAGACTAGTACAATAATAAAAATGAGAGAGTTCTGAAATGAAAAAAAAAAAAAAAGAAACTAAAACAGAAAATTCCCAAAAAAAAAAAATGAAAAAGTAAGTAAATTAAATGCTGAACGGAACGGAAAGAAAGAAGACTGGTGCTGAACGAAATAAAGAAAAAAAAATAAGCAAATGCTAAACGAAAAGAAAAGTAAAAGCCGCATGGTTCTCAACGAAAAGAAACGACTAAGCAAAACTGAACTCTCCAAAAGCTGAAAATGAAAAGTAAAGTCAATGAAAACTTAATGCACTCTAACGTGAATGACAGAAGAAAGAACAACAAGAAAAATAATAATCCAGCCGCCTCAATCGTAACATGAAAGAAAAGAGAAAAAAAGGTGTCTCCGTCTCCGAATGAAAAGTAAGTTAAATGCTGAACGAAAAATAAGAACTCAAAAACTATGCTACTCCGGCTGTGGCCGAATGAAAAACCAAAAGAAACATCAAGAAAATTAACTGCAGCCTAGCGTCTGAAACAGAAAATGAAAATGAAAAAAATAAAACCAACCCCAGCTACTGAACTAGCTTAAACGAAAAAGAAAGAAAAAAAGGTCTGCTCTGCTGTAGCCGAGTCCCCCTTAGCATTTCAGCCTTCTTTCGTTTTATAGCCGTGTGTCTTGTGAGCTGCTCATGTGATGCCGTGGTGACCTTCCATGTGCAGAAGCAAGAAAGCTGAAATGAACACCTTGCCTTCCATGATCCCATGTGATCTCCTGCTGCTCCAGCTTCTAAAAAAAAAGAAAGAAGGTAATAAACTCTCTGCTGCTGCACGTGTGGCTGCTGTCTGCTGTGTTGCTGAATGTGTGAGTGGCTGCCGTCCATGTGATGCTATTGATCTCCTGCTGCACGTCCAGTTACTCAAAAAAGAGAGAACAAATCTGCTGCTGCATGTGCATGTTCTGTCAAAGCACGTCCGAGTGTCTGCTGCATGTGTGAGTTGCCGAACGAAAAAGGAGGAATAATCTCTGCTGCTCCAGCTGCTCTCTTCAACGTGAGTTTCTTTCTGCATGTGTATTGCATGTGTGAGTTGGTTGCTGTCCTGCATGTGTCCACTGCATGGTGTCCAAATGAGTGTTCTGCTGCTTTTATGGTGTGAGTTTCCTTGCATGGTCCGAATGTGTTCTGCTGCTTGGTGTAGTAGCTGCTGTGAGTATTAGTGCTGTCCGAGTGCTTTGCTGCTTTTAGCATGTGTGAGTTTCTAGCGTGTGTGAGTTTCCAGCGCGTGTGAGCTGGTGTTCTCCTGCTGTAGCAGCTACATGTGTGAATGGGTGTTTTTTTTGTTGCTGTGTCCAACGTGATGATGCATGTGTGCTCCTGCTGTTGGCTGTCCGAGTGAAGTGCAATTGATCTCTATTAGATGAGATTCTATAAAACCATAATTAACTTCTCAATTTTCTCATAGCAAATATGAGACTTTGATGTGCAAAAATATTGGCATCAATTAATTTGACATTCAATATTAGAATTTGATGCATAATTAAGTGTTCAATCCTTATTTGATAAAATAAATCACTTATTTAAACAACTTAATTATGCAATTCTAACCCTTTATCACACCCCCCAACTAGCTTTTTGCTAGACTCTAGCAAATAAAGTGAATGAATTCATGCAAAGGTGAGATTTCCAACTAAAATTTTAAAAGAAGTTCGAGAATCACATACCATGAAATAGACTTGTTGAGTTTAAGAACACTGGAGATAGATTAATCTGAATTTTGTATCAACTAAGAGATTTATACACAATTTAGATAATCAACCAAGGGAATTACATGTAACAAAGCTTGCTTTCTTTCAAGTACATGGAAATGGGGTTAGAATTCCAAGATCGACTACCAAGAGATATTAACAGTTTCAATCACAACAACCAATCTGAGAAAACCACATGGTCTTACTCTAATTCAAAACCATTGTAGTGGCGGCTTTCACGCTATTACACTTTGAAAGGCGCCTACTTCTTCTTTTTTTTTTTTTTTTTTGTAAGGGTCCCGGTAATAGGCAGCCTTTTCCACTACACAAATGTATTTTTTTTTTATGTTTTTAGATTTCCTAGTGGGGGAATCGGACTTATGAATGTGCGCCTATCCACACTTTCACAAATCAGCCCTTACCACTAGTCTACCTAAAGGATTATTTTTTTTATTTTTATTTTTGGATCCCTGGCTTGTCCCTTTTCTCATTTAATTCATTTCAAATTTCTTCCTAAGCCATTAGGATATGGTTCATTAGAGTCTCAAACAATTGAAGTGTAAATCAACCAACAATGACTCAATGTAGTCTTTCTAGGCCTTCCGGATATGTGTTGTGTGTGTTTTAGCAAAAATTTTAACATCTTTCCCTTGGTTTAACAACTAAATAAAATGGATAAATCCCTCTTTTGACATATACTCTTATTTGCACTACCTTCCACATGTTCCATGACCTCAACAAATCTCTCTTTTTTTTTTTTTTTTTTTTTAAAGTGGACCAAAATATGTCTAAGGCATGCAAACAGAGAAATAAATTCTCTTCCACCCCCCAACTAGATTGTAGCATTGTCCTCAATGATGCAAGAGAAACGAAAGAATTTACACAAAAAAAGCAGTTAAGGGGCAAAACAACTAAAAGAAGAACCGAAAATTCAAAGAAAAACTGAAGGAAAGAGGAAAAGAAAGTACCTGGATAGCTTTGAAAGGAATGCAGCAAAAATAAAAACTGAAGAACAAAAGAAAACAATGAAAAGAGATGGATAGATCAAGAACCATCAATTAGGATCAATCAAATGTAGAGTAGATTCCTCAGGTGCAAAGTTAGAAATAAAAGGCTTGAACCTTTGACCATTAACCTTAAAAATGTTACAACTGAGAGGATTCATTATCTCTATAGCACCATGAGGAAAAACAGTTTGTACCACATAAGGCCCACTCCATCGAGACCTTAACTTACCAGGGAACAAGTGTAACCGAGAGTTGTACAATAACACTTTTTGATTAGGCTCAAAAGTCTTACGTTGGATGTGTTTGTCATGGAAGTTCTTCATTCTTTCTTTGGACAACTTAGAGTTGTTGTAGGCATCCTTCCTCAACTCATCCAACTCAGACAATTGCAATTTTCTCACACAACCAGCTTTATCAATGTTAAAATTGCATTGCTTAATGGCCCAATACGCTCTATGTTCCAACTCTACAGGCAAATGGCAAGCCTTGCCATACACTAGTTTATATGGAGACATGCCCAAAATGGTTTTAAAGGCTGTTCTATAAGCCCACAAGGCATCAGACAATCTCAAAGACCAATCCTTCCTGTTTGGGTTAACTGTTTTTTTCAAGAATGTTTTTAATCTCCCTATTTGCTAGTTCAGCTTGTCCATTGGTTTGAGGATGATAGGGAGTAGAGATTTTATGATGGATACCATACTTCTTCATTAAGGCCGAGAAATGCTTGTTACAAAAATGGGTGCCATTATCACTGATTATGGCTTTACGCATGCCAAACCTTGCAAAAATGTTTTCTTTCAAAAATTTTAAAACAACTTGATGATCATTAGATTTGCAAGGGACTGCCTCAACCCACTTAGAAACATAGTCAACAGCAAGCAAAATGTATAAATAGCCATAAGAAGAAGGAAATGGTCCCATAAAATCTATCCCCCAATAATCAAAAATTTCAATCACTAGTATGGGTTGCATAGGCATCATATTTCTCCTAGTGATTCCTCCTAATTTTTGACAAGGTTCACAAGTTTTACAAAAACTAAAAGCATCCTTGTACATGGTTGGCCAATAAAATCCGCTTTGAAGAATTTTGGCCACAGTTTTGTGGGCTGAGAAATGCCCACCACAAGCTTCCGTATGGCAGAAATTTAAGACACCAGAAATTTCGTCATTGGGCACACACTTCCTAATGATTTGATCTGAACAATACTTGAAAAGGTAAGGATCATCATAGAAGAACGATCTCACCTCATGCATGAATTTCCGTGTATCTTGAGCGCTCCAATGAGGTGGTGTTTGTCCTGTCACCAAGAAATTTACTATATCAGCAAACCAAGGCAAATTTTCAACTAACATAAGATGTTCATCAGGAAAAGAATCAAGAACAGGTGTCGGTTGTTCAGTTTCAGCAACTGTGAGCCTAGACAGATGGTCGGCTACCACATTCTCTACTCCTTTCTTGTCCTTGATGATAATATTGAACTCCTGGAGTAAAAGTATCCATCTAATTAACCTTGGTTTTGCATCTTTCTTTGTCAATAAATACTTGAGAGCTGCATGGTCAGTAAATATGACTATAGGAGAACCAAGAATATATGCACGAAACTTCTCTAAAGCAAATACCACAGCAAGTAATTATTTTTCAGTAGTAGAATAATTTTTTTAAGCAAAATTCAAAGTTTTACTTGCATAGTAAATGACATAAGGAAGTTTGTTCCTACGCTGTCCAAGAACAGCTCCTATAGCAAAATCACTTGCATCACACATGATTTCAAAAGAAAGTGACCAATCAGGAGGTTGAAGAATAGGAGCAGCGGTTAGCAAAGTTTTAAGCCGACAAAAAGCTTCTTGACACTCAGGTGTCCAATCAAATTTTACATCATTCATCAATAGCTTACATAGAGGCTTAGAAATAGAGTTAAAGTCTTTGATAAATCTCCTATAAAAACCCGCATGTCCAAGAAAAGATCTAATGTCTTTTATTGACTTAGGTATAGGAAGTTTAGAAATCAACTCTATTTTTGCTCTATCTACTTCAAGTCCTCTAGATGAAACAATATGTCCCAGAACAATGCCCTATTGTACCATGAAATGACACTTCTCCCAATTTAGTAGCAATTGCTTCTCTTCACACCTGGCCAAAACAGCTTGTAAATTGGTTAAACATCTCTCAAATGAATCACCAAATACAGAAAAATCATCCATAAACACTTCTAGAGTGTTTTCAATCATGTCACTAAAGATGCTAAGCATGCATCTCTGAAAAGTTGCTGGTGCATTGCATAAACCAAAAGGCATTCTCCTAAAAGCAAAAGTACCAAAAGGACAAGTAAAGGTGGTCTTTTCTTGATCCTCTGGTGCTATTTCTAATTGATAGTAACCGGAGAATCCATCTAAGAAACAATAAAAGGCATGTCCAGCAACTTTTTCTAACACTTGATCAAGAAAAGGCAAAGGAAAATGATCTTTCCTAGTGGCGGCATTCAACTTCCTATAATCTATACACATGCGCCAACCATTAGGAATCCTCATAGGAATCGATTCATTTTGTTCATTTTTAACAATGGTAAGCCCGGATTTTTTCGGAACTACATGAATGAGACTTACCCACTTTCTATCCGAGATGGGGTAAATGATACCCACATCAAGCAATTTCAACACCTCACCTTTAACCACTTCCTTCATTGTGGGATTCAACCTTCTTTGCATTTCCCTTGAAGGCTTTGCATCATCTTCTAAATAAATCCTATGGGTACATTCCAAGGGACTTATACCTTTTATATTAGTCATTGTCCATCCAATAGACTTTTTATGCTTCTTAAGGACCTCTAGCAATTTATCTTCTTGTTCACTAGTTAAGTGAGAAGAAATTACCACAGGGAAGGTGCTTTGTGGTCCTAAGAAAGCATACTTCAACTCCAATGGAAGAGGTTTGAAGTCCAAAGTTGGGAATTGCTCCTCCGAAGGCTTGAGGGTTGATGTCAATGGTGGAAGTTGCTCAAATTTTGGCCTCCATGGTGGTGTAACTTGCTGACCTATTGAGGAAACAAAAGATGAGTCATTAACATTATCAAATATTTTCAAATCTTCTTCAAATTCTTCTAAAGAATCAATAAGTTGAAAGTAATGTGTAGAATTTTCATCAATGAAATTTTCCAGCAAATTCACTTCATGAACTTCTTCAACTTCTTGCGGTTGCCTGCAAAGATTAAAAATATTTAGCTCCAAGGTCATATTTCCAAAACTCAACTTTAAAACTCCACTTCTACAATTTATGAGTGCATTAGAAGTAGCCAAAAAGGGTCTTCCTAAGATAACAGGTGCTTGGAAGGTAGAATGATTAGTCAATTGCATGTCGAGTACGACAAAGTTTACTGGATAGTAGAATTTGTCTACTTGAACTAAAACATCTTCCACAACACCCCTTGGAATCTTTATAGACCTATCAGCCAACTGCAATGTGATAGAAGTAGATTTCAACTCACCCAATCCAAGCTGAACATAAACATTATAAGGCAATAAGTTCACACTTGAACCTAAGTCTAATAATGCTTGGCCTATTTTTGAGCTCCCTATCATGCAAGCTATGGTAGGGGATCCTGGGTCTTTGTATTTGGGAGGAGTGTTGGTTTGGATAATAGCACTAACCTGCTCAGTAAGAAAAGCTTTCTTTTGCACATTCAATTTTCTTTTTACGGTACATAAATCCTTTAAAAATTTAGCATAGGTAGGAATCTGTTGAATAGCATCTAACAATGGCATATTAATCCTAACTTGCTTAAAAATTTCAAGAATTTTCGCGTGATGCTTATCTTTGTGCAAAGGGGCTAACCTTTGAGGAAAAGGTGCAAGTGTAGTGCTTGGGACACTTTCAGATTTCAAAGGATCATGTGCCTCATTTTCAGAAGGAGGTTTAGAAGTGTTACCATTCTTTTCTACCTCTTGAGCTGGAATGCCAATCACCTTACCACTTCTCAAGGTTGTAATAGCCTTGACTTGCTTGACATTTGAATCTCCTGCCACATTTTGAAATTGGTGGTTTTGGCCTTGGGGATTAGGTTGAGATTGTGCAGGGAATTTCCCTTTCTCTTGAGCACTCATGGTTGTAGTCAACCTTGTGACTGACCCTTGAATCTCAGCAATGGCTTGTGAATTTTGACTATTGATAGCAGCTTGGCTTTGCATGAATTGCTGAAAATTGGTGGACAGCTGCTGGAAATTGTTGGATAATTGCTGGAAATTGTCTTCAAGGTTCTTTTTCTGGGCTGGCACCATGTGGTTGGCATACTAAGATGGTCCTGGACCTCCTGGGGTAGTGTAGGGTACAATTTGTGAAGGACCGACTATGTTGGGTGTAGGTAAAGCAGCTTGATCACCTCTCCAACTGAAATTAGGGTGATTTCTCTATCCCGAATTGTAGGTGTTGGAATAAGGACCTGAAAAAGATTTAGCAACCATATTAATAGCATTAGATTGTTCCAAAAGAACTTCTTTAAAAGCTGGAATGGTTGGGCAATCATTAGTTGAATGCCCTTGGCCTTCACAAATATTACAGCTCAAGGTAATCTGAGGTACAGCTTGTACTTCATTCACTTTCTTCAGTTCTATGGTTTCTAATTTCTTAGAAATCATAGCCAACCTAGCATTCAAATCATCTACTTCTCTCAGATTATATTTCCCACCCCCTGAAATTGTCCTTGAACTTTCCGACCTATCATGAACATCAGATGTATCCCATGATTATGAATTTTCAGCTAGATAATCAAAATATTCAAAAGCTTCCTCAGGTTCTTTGTTAAAAAACGCTCCATTACACATGGTCTCCATAAATTGTCTCATTTTTTGTTGCAACCCCTCATAAAAAAAACTAATGACCTTCCAATTCTCATATCCATGATGGGGACATGCATTTAAAAGGTCTTTGAATCGTTCCCAACAATGATAAAATGTTTCCACATCCTTTTGGTCAAAATTCATGATCTGTCTTTTTAAGGCATTGGTTCTATACATGGGAAAAAATTTCTTTAAAAAATCCATTTGCATTTCTTGCCAAGTTCCAATGGATCTTGGTCTTAAGGAATTCAACCATGTCTTAGCCTTGTCTTTTAAGGAAAATGAAAACAGTTTCAATCTTATGACTTCATCAGTGCATGTTCTATCCATGAATGTAGAACACACTTCTTCAAATTCTTTGATATGCAGATAGGGGTTTTCAGATTCCATACCATGCAAGTGTGGTAACAATGGAATCATCCTGGGTTTGAAATTAAAAGCATTTGCATTAATAGGTAAAATGATACAAGAAGGTGTGCTAGTCCTAACAGGCTGAAGATATTCTCTAAGAGTCCTGTTTGGATTCTCCACTTCCCTATCATGATGCTCATTTTCAGCCATGATACTATCAGTGTCTGATGATGATTCTACAGAAGATGATGCAGAGCTAAAAGATGTCAATGATTCTGTCCTAAACAGTCGAGATGTATGGTCTCTAGTCCAACTAGTCATACAATCAAGAGCAGATAATCAAAGACCATGAAAAATAAACAGAGAGAAGGGGAAAAAAAATTAGATGTCACCCAGGCTGTGGAAAGGTTCACAGCTCCACAACGTCCTCTTAGCGGTAGAGGAATGCTCTAATAAGCACCAGTTGTCCCCGGCAATGGCGCCAAAAACTTGACTCGTAGTCGAATGTGCTTCCAAGTGTAGAAGTGTCAAGTTGTATTAAGGATAAGTCCAGAATCGTATTCCACAGGGACAATGGGTTATCAAAGCGTATAGGAGATTTGTGAGTAACAAATGAATCAAGTATGAGTGATGAAAATAAAATTCAAATGCAATGAAAAAAAGATAATCGAAGTTAAAATAAGAGTTTCTTAAGAAAAACAAATTAACGAACACTTGGGTTGGGTATGAGACTCTCTTTATTTCGGATTCTAGATAATTTTCTCGATTAACAATCCAGTCAAGGCATTGATAAACGGAAGATAAAAAGTTATGCTCAAGCTTTGCAATATTTTTTTCTAATGGATTCTCTACTTTACTAGCCGAATATACATTAACAATCAATCGAGAGAAGCCTTGATAATTTTCAAGCTTTTGTTGTGCCTTACGTCAACAACAAAACAAGAGTAAGAGCCACAATCTACTTTCAATTCAAATCCGACTAGTAATATAGAGTAATCATCATTTATCGACAAAATATTGCACTATACTAGAATCCAAAACAAATCAAGCTTCATTCCACATCCCAAGTTTCAAAAATTACCTACACATGATAACTCTAACAACAAAGCTTAGTCTAAGTAAAGCCATAACAAAAACGGAGAAGAAATAAAAATAAATAAATAAAACCACAAGCTCCACGCCGACTCAACTAAGAACTTAGGAAAGAAAACTGGGCAACTAAAAAAAATAATAAAACTGAAAATGAGTCCTCTGAAATAACAACTGAAAAACACTACAACGTAAAGCAAAAAAAATGAAACCAGCGCTGCAAGGCCACCGTCTCCCCTGCGTCTCTAAAGGAATGAAAATGTGAAAAAAAAAAAGAAAACATCCAAAAGAACAATGAAACCCGAGAGGAAGAGAGGGCCTTCTGTCCGTCTGAAATCTTAAACTAAAGACTAGTAAAATAATAAAAATGAGAGAGTTCTGAAATGAAAAAAAAAAAAAAGAAACTAAAACAAAAAATTCCCAAAAAAAAAAATGAAAAAGTAAGTAAATTAAATGCTGAACGGAACGGAAAGAAAGAAGACTGGTGCTGAACGAAATAAAGAAAAAAAAATAAGCAAATGCTAAACGAAAAGAAAAGTAAAAGCCGCCTAATTCTCAACGAAAAGAAATGACTAGGCAAAACTGAACTCTCCAAAAGCTGAAAATGAAAAGTAAAGTCAATGAAAACTTAATGCACTCTAACGTGAATGACAGAAGAAAGAACAACAAGAAAAATAATAATCCAACCGCCTCAATCGTAACATGAAAGAAAAAAGAAAAAAAAGGTGTCTCCGTCTCCGAATGAAAAGTAAGTTAAATGCTGAACGAAAAATAAGAACTCAAAAACTATGCTACTCCGGCTGTGGCAGAATGAAAAACCAAAAGAAACATCAAGAAAATTAACTGCAGCCTAGCGTCTGAAACAGAAAATGAAAATGAAAAAAATAAAACCAACCCCAGCTACTGAACTAGCTTAAACGAAAAAGAAAGAAAAAAAGGTCTGCTCTGCTGTAGCCGAGTCCCCTTTAGCATTTCAGCCTTCTTTCGTTTTATAGCCGTGTGTCTTGTGAGCTGCTCATGTGATGCCGTGGTGACCTTCCATGTGCAGAAGCAAGAAAGCTGAAATGAACACCTTGCCTTCCATGATCCCATGTGATCTCCTGCTGCTCCAGCTTCTAAAAAAAAAAAAAGAAGGTAATAAACTCTCTGCTGCTGCACGTGTGGCTGTTGTCTGCTGTGTTGCTGAATGTGTGAGTGGCTGCCGTCCATGTGATGCTATTGATCTCCTGCTGCACGTCCAGTTACTCGAAAAAGAGAGAACAAATCTGCTGCTGCATGTGCATGTTCTGTCAAAGCACGTCCGAGTGTCTGCTTCATGTGTGAGTTGCCGAACGAAAAAGGAGGAATAATCTCTGCTGCTCCAGCTGCTGTCTTCAACGTGAGTTTCTTTTTGCATGTGTATTGCATGTGTGAGTTGGTTGCTGTCCTGCATGTGTCCACTGCATGGTGTCCGAATGAGTGTTCTGCTGCTTTTATGGTGTGAGTTTCCTTGCATGGTCCGAATGTGTTCTGCTGCTTGGTGTAGTAGCTGCTGTGAGTATTAGTGCTGTCCGAGTGCTTTGCTGCTTTTAGCATGTGTGAGTTTCCAGCGTGTGTGAGTTTCCAGCGTGTGTGAGCTGGTGTTCTCCTGCTGTAGCAGCTACATGTGTGAATGGGTGTTTTTTTTGTTGCTGTGTCCAACGTGATGATGCATGTGTGCTCCTCCTGTTGGTTGTCTGAGTGAAGTGCAATTGATCTCTATTAGATGAGATTCTATAAAACCATAATTAACTTCTCAATTTTCTCATAGCAAATATGAGACTTTGATGTGCAAAAATATTGGCATCAATTAATTTGACATTCAATATTAGAATTTGATGCATAATTAAGTGTTCAATCCTTATTTGATAAAATAAATCACTTATTTAAACAACTTAATTATGCAATTCTAACCCTTTATCATTTACAATATTTTTCTAAGGGATTCTCTATTTTACTAGCTAAATATATATTAACAATCAATTGAGAAAAGCCTTAATAATTTTTAAGTTTTTGTTGTGTCTTACATCAACAACAAATCAAGAACAAGAGCTGTAATCTATTTCCAATTCAAATCCGACTAGCAAAAAAAAGGAAATCATCATTTATCAATAAAATATTGCGTTAAACTAGAATCCAAAATAAATTGAGTCTCATGCCACAATTCATGATATTTCTAGCAACAAAAATTAATCTAAGTAAAATCATAACAAAATCTGAGAGCAAAAGAAACCCAAAATAAAAATGAACAGAATGCCAAAAATAAACGAAGAAGAATGTCGTGGCCAAGAACTAAAGCTAAAACTGAAATAAAAGTCTAATGGAAGAAAAAGAAAATGATAATGATAATGTTGTCCGTAACAACCAAAAAATTAAAACCCAGTAGCAAGAAAAGCAAACTGCCTCCAATGAAAAAAAAAAAAGATGACAAACTAACTGAAATGAAAACTCCACCCCGCAGAAAATAAACACGAAAAACCCAAAAAATGAAGTCAACGTCCAAAGTAATGAAACCAAAATAAAACCCAACAAAAGGAAAATGAAACCAAATGGTCTGAACGTTCTCGCCCAGGAAAAACTAAAACTGAAAGCCCAAGAAAAATAAATCTAAGCTAGAGAAAAAAAAACGTTGTCCAACAAAAGGAAAATAAAACCAGCAATAAATCTAAGCTAGAACAAGAAAAGAAAAACCTATACCCAACATAATGAAAACTGAAAATAAAAACAAGAAAAAATAAAATAAAATGAAGCTGCATGCCATCATACAAGAGAAAGAAAACTCTAAAACAAGAAACCCAGAAAATAACACCGCCCAATACACTAAAATGAAAACTGAAATAAAACCTAAAGAAAGTAAAATGAAATCTGGAGAATGAGGTAACGCCACCCAGGAGAAAAAAAATAATTAAAAAAAGCTAAAACTAAAATAACATTCTAAGGAAAGAAAAATGATCTGAAATGAAAATGCTATCTAACCCTAAAGAAAAAGTAAAAACCAAGAAAAAATAATCAAGACAATGCCATCGTCCATGAATAAAACTTAGGAAAAGAAAAAAATGAATAATGGGCTCAGCCGCGTTATTTTTTCTTGTTTTATATGCCCCCAAGCTCTCAGTTTTGATCCAGCATTTCGTGCATCCACTTCCTGCACATCCCAACGCATTACGCATCCAAGAGTAGCTCGTGTCAGAGCCAACGTCCTGTCCAAACCTACTTTGCCTCTCTTTCTTTTCATCTCCCCTGCACTTCCATCCAAGAACAAGCCACAATTCCTCACATGCCCTTGTTCTTCTCCCAGACATGCTCCACTTCTTTTACTTAGCTCACTTATGGGCCTCTCTCCTGCAATGGACCATGGCATAAACTTTAAGTGAACTCTTGCTTAATAGCAATATTAATCAGACCATGTAATTGTTAAATGCTTGAGAACATAAAGTATATATATCCACTTAGAGGGTAAAATGTCATTTCACAAGTCAGGAAGAGTTAATGCATATTGTCTGATTAATACTATTATTTTAACAAATAAAGTTCAATTGACCCACTATATTAAGAGTATTAAAAACAACATAATTACCCATTTATCATAAGACCAAAACTGAAGTAGAACAGAAGCATGGGCTAATAAAGCTAATCCTGAGTCAACTATATGCTTGTGCTTGTGTTCAACGATACCGTTTTGGGTATGAGCATGAGGGCAAGAAATCCTATGTTTGATGCTAGAGGTGGAGAGGATATTAAAGAATGACCTAAATTCCCTTCCCCAATCCGTTTGAAGCTATTTTATTTTTGTATTAAACTGCAATTCGATGTAGGCCTTGAACTTTATAAAAGTGGGTAATGCTTGGGATTTATGTTGAAGGGGAAATAACCAAGTGTATCTTGAAAAATTATCTACAAAAGATATGTACTACCGAAAACTTTCATTAGATATATGAGGGGAAGGACCCCACAGATCACTAGAAAGAATATTAAAAGGTTCTATAGACCTATTGATTTAGGTAGGAGCTGGCATGCTATGGTGTTTAGCCATTGCACTTGTATTACAAAATGAAGGTAAAGATAATGGATCAAATGGAATGCCATGCTGACGAAGAATGGATTAGAAAATTTTGATGGAGGATTGGCCAAGTCTGGAGTGCCACAATGGAAGTGAAGAGAGACCATTAGTGCTTGAGTAAGCTTGAGGGGGGCTTGGTGTGAAGGTGTATAGACCATTACTGGCTTTGCCTTGAAGAAGAGGACTCCTCATGTTGCAATCCTTAACACAAAATGATCAAAATAAAATTTAAAGTAAACGTTATTGTCAAGACATAATTGGTGTATTGAAATGAGGTTTTCGTTAAAAGAGGGTACACACAAGAGTTTAGTTAAAATAAAAGGAGAAGAGGAGCACGGAAAAGTAGCAAAACTAGATGGGATATAGTGATGCATCACTGACATGAAGATGCTCATTAACAAGATGTTCTATAGCATGCAAATTCAAATTGGTGAGTTCACTAGTGACATGGTTAGTGGCTGCAATGTCGGGGTACCAAGTATTGTCAGACATATGAGTAGAGAAGCTATAGTGGGTTGAAGGTAAAGATGCCGCTGTGTAGGCTTAGTTGAATCGGTAGAAGTAGGACAGAGCAATGTGGCCAACTTTATTACACACTTGAAAAATGGGACGAGCATCAATAAAAGAAGAGGGAGAAGCATTAGGTGAAGTACCTGCATAACCAGAAAAGCCACAAGAGCAATGTGGAAGATAGCGGCCTCCACAACCATGACTGCAATTGTTACGACCACATGAAGCACGCCCGTGTCCATTGAAAGCTGAAGAAAAGGCCAAAAAATTAGCAGAGGGTTCTAGGGTAGAAAAGAGAGAGAGAGGTTGGCTGCATGGTATAGTAGCCACACTTCATGGGCATGATGATGACTATGTAGTTCCTTTGTGAAAATAGGATCGATTCTCGTGGTAACAAAAGAAACTACAGCATCATAGTCTGGATCAAGTCCAGCTAGAAGGTAGGGGATGAATTCAGTGGAGGGTAAGGGGCGACCAGCTGCAGCTATAGTGTTAGCAAGGGTCTTAGCTCTTCTGAAATAGACGTAAATGGTATCAGCTCCCTTCTTAAGGGATGCTAGCTGAAAATATGTTTGAATCAAACATGCTTGAGAGGCAGAGGTGTATATATTCTCAAGGGAAATCCATACATCATGCTAAGCTATGATAGACTTAGAGAGGAATGAGATTAATGCAAACATGACTAGCTGATCATGCTACACCCAGACATCATACTCTAGGTTAGAAGAATTATCTGGTAATTTGGAGAAGGGAGCTGGATGAGTATCATCTACGTATTTGAAGAGGCATTGGCCTCTCAGGTAAGGAACAATTTGAACCTTCTATAGAAGTAGTTCTTAAGGTTCATTTTGACAGAGATGATATAGGAAAGATTTAGTAAAGAAGGAAAGGAAGAAGGAGGAGGAGGAGGATCGCTAATGGTGGAAAGTTACTAGTACTCTTGGTGTCGCTCTGTAACCATGCCAGAGTAAATGAAAAATTGTATTTCTATTCTCATCATTTACAGTAAGGCTTGGCCTCTCTTTATATACATGTTTCTGACAAAAAAATATTTCTAATAATAGAAAAGTTACAACTAGCAAAGATCTACACAAAAACATGCACAATATATGCTACAATGGATGGTTGGGTGTAGGCAACTTGGTGGGTACAAATATTCTTGAGGATTCTGCCAAGTGCTGCATATTATTAGTATCTACTGCAGTGCTTCCTTTACTAGCTGCGTGTGTTTTATCATCATGGGTTGCAGACTTTGCATGGGCTGCACGTGCATGCATTATTCTAACATACACCAATGGGTACTTCCACCCCTAGAACCACATCTAAAGCATATACTTCCTGTGTAAGTCATCAACTCCTAATAGATGTAGAAGATGAGGACATGTTTAATGAGGAGGAGTAGATGCCCATTAAGCACAATCAACCACCACGGCCTACGAAAAAAAGGTCATAGACATGAGAACATTTCACCAAAATTCTTGGTGATCATGTGAACCCGCAAGCAAGATGTCACCACTGTGGACAACTTTGTGGTTGTCATTTGAAGAAGTAAGGCACTAGTGTGATAATAGCATATCTTAGTGGTTGCCAGCAGTATAAAATACAAAAGAGATTGGTGGCCACTGATCAAACCAAGCTTAGTTATGAAACTTCTATGGTCATTAATGGTACGCATATTAAGAAGTTGTCAATCCCTCAATACAGTGAGAAGATATTGCAGGAATTTCTTGAAAGATGATTATCTGTAATGGGATGCCTTGTACCATAGTTGACAAAAAAGGCTTTCATAAATTTTTGCACACTTTTGAGTCATGATTTTTCATGCCATCACGGTATATGGTGATACGAGATTGTTTGAAGAGGCATGTAAAAGAGAAGGTAGAAATGAAGGATATGTTCATTACCACTGGCTAGATAGTGTCATTTTCGACTGATACATAAATGTCCATACAGAATGTCATCTACATGTCTCACAACCCACTTTATTGACAGTGAGTGGACGTTGTACAAGCGGATAATTGGCTTTAAAGAAATTTTTGATCACAAGGATTCAATCATTGGGATGGAGATGGATGACTTTATAAAGGATTGGGGAATTAGAAAAGTCCTTTATATCATAGTTGACAATGCTAGTGCCAATGACACTACAATTGAGAGGTTGAAGTGAAATACGACCGTAAAAGAGGATATCATTCATGAACATGAGTTTATCCATGTTCAATTTTGTGCTTATATCATCAATCTCATAGTTAATGAGGGGTTGAATGAGGTTGATGATTCTATTACCAAAGTCCTTAATCTTGCGAGATATGTGAAGGCTTCCATCCAAAGACTTGGCATGTTTAAGACAATAGCCAAACAACTTCAGATCATGTGTTCTAATATGTTGTGCTTGAATCTTCTGACTTGATAGAACTCTTCATACATGATGTTAGATGTAACGCAGAAGTATCAAAGAACATTCGAGCGAATGGAGGCCGAGGATGAGGGTCTGAGATATGCTTTCTAGAGTTAGTAAAGGGAGAAGGGGGCCCGGTGCACAAGACACAGTTGATTGGGCCAATGTGAAGTATTTTGTTGAACTTTTTAAGTTGTTTTATGATATAACTATGTGAAAATCTGAATCCAAATATACTACTACAAACTTGTACTTCGACGAGCTCTCGAGACTTCATGACCACTTGCAACAGAGTTGTGCTGACACTGTGAGATTGTTATTTTCTATGGCTACGAGGATGAAATCCTAATATGATAAATATTTGGAGAATGTTGAGAAGATAAATAGGTTATTATTTGTGGCTGCGATCCTTGACCCTCGATATAAGTTGGTTATTATAGAATTATGGATTAAGGATGTTCTCGGGGAAGAGAAGACTGAAGAGTTTATTAGAGAGTTGAAAAATGATATTGATGATTTATATAGCTACTACAATGATAGTAGTCATTCTTTAATTGTAGGTGGTAGCTCCTCACACCTGACCAACTCAACATCTTTGTTAGATGATAGACATGCACAAAGTTCATCTAGACTGGTATGGTAGTATCATTAAAACCGTGCATCGAGAAATATTATGCATTGTAGGTTTGAGGTTGAGCATTATTTTATGAAAGATATCAAGACACCTAGTGATGCAATTCATTCATTAACTTAGTAAAAGATTAATTCTACCAAGTTTCCTATTCTTTCCTGAATAGTCTGAGATGTGCTAACCATTCCTATTACTACGATCGCCTCTAAGTCGGCGTTTAGCACCAGAGGTCGAGTGTTGAATGCTTATCGAATTTCATTGGCACCGAAAACTATGGAAACCCTCGTTTGCACACAAATATGGCTAAGTGAAATGCCCAATATACTAGATACCATTAATCTTGAGAGCTATAGGCTTGAATCAAGTAATTTTATATGCTTTTAAATGATAATTTAAATATTTTTAAAGTTTTAATTATTCAACTTCTAATTTTTATGATTTTGTTGACCTAATTATTAACCTTAGCATAATTGCGGATGATTGAGAGTCTTACATGGATGAGGAGTTGTGTTGTAGTGATGCCATTTAAGTACTCTATTAGTATATTTAAATCATTTGATCCAGATCAGAGGAATGATTTGGAGAAAATATTGTTGACCATTTCATACTATATTTTTTTAATTTATTTTTGGATTATTTTGCAGTTAAAAGCTCATGAGGATGACTAGCTTCAAGAGGCATTCTCAATTTTAATTTTAATTTTAATTTTAATTTTAATTTATATAATATTGTGTTTGTCATTCTGCAATTACTACTCTTTGGTTTTGTAATATATGTAATTTAATTAAAGGTGTAAAAGAAATCGGGAAACTAGAAAACTAGAAAATTGGATCGGACTCGCCGGAACCAGTCAAACCAATCTAGAATCGGTTTCCGTAATGGCAAAATCAGTCGGAACCAGTTCGATTCCAGTTCTAGGCTTTTTAGGCCACGTCGGGATAGGTTCTAGGCTTTTTAGGCCTAGATTGGACCGGTTCTATATAATATATATTTTAAATTATTTTTTAATATTATATATAATATTTTTTTATATATAATATATAATAATATAAAGTAATTTTAAAATAAACTGAAATTTTAAAACTTTAAACTGAAATTGAAAAATCACGTCAAAATTTTTTTTATCGCTTAAAATAAGTTTAAAATTGAAAAAAAAAAAAAAAACCTAAATATCAAAAGATTGGTATGCTTATTTACCAAAAAAGAAAGAAAATGACTCAAATATTATTACCAAAGTTTTATCTTAACGATTTTTGTGTTAATTAATTTGAGTACCTGCTTTCATATATAGTAATGATCTGTAATAATATTCTAGCTAGGTATCCTTTTGATGCAGTTTCAGATTCCTTGCATTTGTTTTCAGCTATTGATCTCTCTCTGACACATATAAAGTAACAAATTTTGGAATAAAAGTATAAAACAGAATTTTTAAAGAAGTTTTTTTTTTTTTAATAAACATAATTTTTTTATGAATTTGCATTTTATTAAAACTTGAAAATTGGACCGAACCGGATTAAAACTGGTAAAATCGGAAGTACAATTTTAGGGAGGGTAGCCGGTGTGTAATTGATTTTTTAAAAGTAAAACTGGTACATACCAATTCGATCTTAAATTTTTTCTAAAACTGGATTGAACTGGTTACACCACTAAATTTAATCATTGTATTTAAGTTTTTTAATTTTTTTAAAGCATTTTTTGGAAATTAGAAGCCCACTATGGTGTTAGTATGTTTTTTTTATACTATTTCAAATACCCAAAAATCATAATGGGCCTTGGGCCTTTGGAAGTGGGCTCAGGATTTCAGAATTGGGCCTTGGCTCAATCACACTCTAATCAAAATCGAACTTTGACTCCAATCGAAGTTGGAGTTAGAGTACGTTTTGACCTCCGACTCCAATCAAAGTCGAAGGTGGCTACTTTGACTCTGTCGGCCCACCCCTATGTGTCACACTAGGAGAGTGAGGTATGGTCAAGTCCAAAAGATCTAAGGTCAATGGCCTTGGAAATGTCATGCGTGGCAACATGGATTTCATGCGCATGGACCTCAACAAGCAATAGAATTGGCAAGGTTGCTCGCCTCTTGACGAGTACGAATGAGAATCAGTTGCGAGCGAGCGAGCAACGTAGATCCTATTTATAAAGCAAGTGGTAATGCTCGCTTCCTGTTGAGCAACGAAAATAGTAAAGTTACTTACTCCTCATTGAGAAAGGACACAACCATGCTCGAACCTTAGGCGAGCACCTCGTGAATGGAATATATTAGTCTAGTTATATATTTCTTTATCTTAATACATTAAAAAAAAAAAAATGTGTTGTGATAGCTTACATGGTTTCAAAGCATAACTACTAGAAAAGTTTACTTTATATGTCTTATTGTTAAATAATTTTATGATGAATCCTATACTAGAAGACTCTTCATAAGTTTTTCATAAAAAACAATTTATTATCTTAGAATGGAAGGACAAAGAGAAGGCAAAACAGCAGGACGAGCCAAGGCATAGGACAAGGCCAAGGGTGTGAATGCACCCAACGAACACCTCCATTCGATCTCAAGACAGTCTTTCGAAAGGATGTCAAAATTTATGACCTAGTTTGCTACTAGGATACCACATCCACCACCAAGAATGAATAGTCCTACTGTCGACCAATTTGTTCATTTACTATAGCCTATCAATGGGAATAAGGGACAAATTGTCGTGAAAAATTGGATCCTTAAATTTGAGGAAATATTCACAGTACTCAATTGCACAAAGGCACAAAAGACTAAACTTTCCATGTTCAAACTCCTAGGAGATACTAAGAAATGGTGGATTTCTAGAAAAGAGCAATTGATGTGTGCCCTGGCAAAAGGGTACATCTCATGGGCACAATTCAAGCAAGAGTTCCTTGGCGCATACTATCCCTGAATTCTCTAGGAAATCCAGGCAAGGGAATTTCCCAGTCTAAAACAAGGATCCTTGATGATGGATGAGTATGTAGCCAAATTTTTGGAGTTGTCTCGATTCACATCCTACCTAATTCCAAATGAAGAACAAAAACCATAAGAAGTAAAGAAGGGCTAAACCTGCATATTCACAATCACATATGTATCTCACGGTTGAGGGACTAAATGAAGCTAGTAGAATGATGCATGATTGTGGAGAAAAGAATGGTGATGAATGTACAAAAATGCACTCTAAATACCTTATTATTTGACTAAAATACCAAAATGTGAATAGAAATGATAGGAATTAATGTATATTCTTGAATTGGGTTTCTATTTAATTTGGGATACTTCTAAGCATATTTTTATATTTAATTTCAAAGTTTATAAAATAGCAAGTTAAAACCCAGTCAAATTCAAAAGAGGACTTTCAAGTGGGCAAGACGTTGGAAAGACCTAAGAACTTTCAACGAGTGCAGGACTCTTCAAATAAGGATAACAATGGGGTTTGAGAGTAATTTGTATCAAGAAAAAAAAACCAATCATAAAAGAAAACTGTAAAAAGTCCAAGTTCAAAATACATTAGGAGATAACTTGGATATTCTTTAGTATTTTGATCATAACTTTCCACTCATACATCCGACTAATGCGATTATTGATTCATTAGAAAGCTATCTTAAAGGGATACAAATTTGTCTCAATAAGGATTTCTAAATTCTGACTAATGAAGTGCATACGTGGCTGTCAAGTTAAGTCCTAAAAGTTAGGTATTTTTTATGCTAAAATTGTGAAGACATTAGGATTTCTTTTCTGACCTATATAAACATATTATTAACACGAAATTGAGGATGTGGGAGGATAGAAGGCTCAGTTATGGGAAAAAAAAAATACTCTTTTTATTTTTTAGTTCTTCTATGGAAAACTAAATCTTGGGTAAAATTTAGGACGTAAATTGATTGGTGAAATACTTTGACTTTATTTCAATTCATAGATTAAGCTTTATTATTTAAATTCTAAGATTCAATCTCTATTTGTTCTTTTATTTTTATAAGTTTGAGACAATCATGTTAAATCTTGCTATGGTTTGATCTTGTTGAGCTATAGGATTATGAATATATGATTGTGACTTAAACAAGTTTTTTATGCCATTGATGTAATCATTTGCTGCACTATTATTTGTGAACATAATGTCATCTTTAGATCTGATATTCCTTTTTATACATAAAAACTGTGGTTTGTAAAGAGGAAATAGATTCTAAAATTAAATTTGAGAAAGTAGATGAATATATTGTCATATCTTCCAATTATGAATTTGGTGCTATAATTCTTAATTGTATATATAATTTGGATTGAAAAATTCAGAGTATTAGATCCAATTGATGGAAGCCCGAAGCTTTACTTGTCTTTTTATCCGTGCTCTAATCTCATTTTAATTACATGCTTTAGGTAGAATTTTTAGATTTTTGTTATATTATCATTTAATATTTTCCTTTAAGCTTGCGTTTTGTAGTGTTTCTTTAGACTCCCTGTGGATCGACACCCTGAACTGTACTATGACCGTGTAATAGTTTGGGCATAAACAAATGGCAAGAAACTCAACATTCTTTGCCCAACATTGGAAGAGGCTCGCATTCAATCAAAGACAGACACCCAACAAGGGCAAGAGCTTGTGGCTAAGAGGAACTCCTTCAACTCAAACATTGGAAACAAATGGCTCAATTGCCCTAAGTGCAATAAGGCCCACATTGGGGATTGTTGGATTAGAGAATTTATTTGTTACAGATTTCACAAGCCAGGGCACTTCTCCAAGGAATGCCCATGGAGCCTAACCACAAGAACGACTCAACAAGGAAGGCATTTGGCCTTGCCACCACCTACCCGTGGAGGGAATTAAGGGAACATGACACCAACACAAGTATTTGCTCTCAACCTAGGTGAGACTGAGAAAAACATAGATGTAGTCACACGTAACTTACAACTACTTTCTAAACTTGATGTTGTACTATTTGATTGTGGAGCTATGCTTTCTTCCATATCTCAAGTGTATGTTAACTAATAAAATATTAAAACTAAACCATTAAAGCAAAACCTTAATGTGTCCACAATCATTGGAGGTTAAACTCTGTGAAAAAGTTGTTGAAAACCTTCCTATAAAGATCATAAGGGCTCTTTAAGGGCTACACTGGTATTTTACTACATGAATGGGCTCGATGTCATTATCGGAATGGATTGGTTATCCATCAATCATGCGAGAATAAACTATAACAACAAAAAGTTAACCTTCACCTTGCTCAACGAACCTAAATTAAGCTTTATAGGAATTAAGCTTCGGTCTCCTCCCTTACTAGTATCAGCTATACAAGCAATGAAAATGGTCAATGATGGTTATTCCAGCTACTTGGCAAGCATTATAGAGCCCCCCAAGGAAGAAATTGCTCTAAGTGATGTGCCCCTTGTATGAGAATTCAAGGTTGTATTTCCAGAAGACATACCAGGATTATAGACATCTAATCTGACATCCATTTTTATAATTCGAGTCCCAATCCAACATCCGATCTGAATTCACTATGTTTTTAATGGAGTCAAACTCAAACCATAATTTGGACTTGTCCAAGTCAGAAAAGGCTGAATGTAAATCCAACTTGGTCAATGCTCAGCTCTACATTTGGCGTCATATGATCCAATATATCATGAATGAGAAGGAGGTCTTGAAGATCTTAAATCACTCCCAGATTGAGACTAAGAAAGGGAACTCAGAAAAATACTGAAAGGATCATGAGGCATTTGAGAATTGGCTCAAGAATGAACAATGTGCGCACTTCACTATATTAAGCAGCATGTAGAACAACCTTATAGGCAAATTCAAAAAGTATAAGATTGCTCAAAATATGTGGCAAGCACTAAGAGTGAGGTTTCGGAGAAATTTTGCCACCAGGTTGTACGGGTTGATCATAAGGTTTATTGCTACAAGATGGCTCTAAATGCACAATAAAGCAACATCTTAGATATGGGTGGGTGGTACTATGGTTATCGGCCTTGGTTTTACTACCTCTAGAATTCAGTTACATAATGGATTAGGCTCGAAAAAAATCAGCCTGAATGAACACTATTAAGCACAAGAACACCAAGACCAGGGTAGCTGCTAGACATGTGCAAAAAGGGCCAGGACCTTCTAAGCACGACAAGAGAGGCAATCGTGGTAAGAACAAGTTCAAGCTAGACTACTTCAATTGTGAAAAGAGATACCACTTTCTCATGATTAAGTTGAGCTGAAGAATGTACAATCTTACTATTCTCTTTTTGTTTATGTAATAAGTCATGTAATGGTTGTTCACTTCTATCGCATTTGGACTGTTTATTTAGGAGAGATTGATCACATAGCTCGAGATAAAGTTAGGTTTGTAGGGGCATTGTCGAATTCGAGTTGGGAGTAGTGATATCAAGGTCGAGAATCGAGCTAGTGTGGAGGTGGGAGTTGGTACTTACAAGATATATTAGAGAGGCATTCACACTCTATTGCTCCACGATGTACTATATGCTCCCAAAATCAGCAAAAAACCTACTCTCCACAGTTATTTTAGTTGGACTTGGTTTTCATATTTTATTTTAAAGCAATGGTATTTCTATCTATTTGGCTACGTTTTTTTTTTATGGTTATGCTTTTCTTTCAAATGGCTTCATGATATTGGATTTGGATTATTCAAATTTGAATGAATCTACAATTATTTTTACTACATATGATAATCTAGATTCATATAAATGACATGCTAAGTTTGGCCATATTGGGCAAGAAGATCTAATAGGAAATCTCGCTCAAGTCGCATTGCCCACATGTGAACATTTGATGGGAAAAACAAATAGAAATCTATATGAAAAGATAATAGGGGCTATCTATTTGTGGCCCAATGAGTGTGAGGGCAAGACCTGAGGGTCATGTCTATTTAATCTCCCATAACTTTGAAGTATTAGACTACTTCAGATAATATGTAGGCTTGGTTGAAGATCAATTAGACAAGAGTGTAAAGGCTCTGAGCTGATTGTGGGCATAAATATGTATCTGAGCAATTTAAAGGACTTTATGATGAAAAAACCAAAGGCAGTTGATGATGTCATATACCCTAAAACAAAATGGCATGATAGAAAGGAGAAATTGGACACATCTTGAGGTTGTTAGATCGCTGATAGAGCAAGAGAACCTACCAATATCATATCGGGGTGCAATTTTGATTGCAGCCTACATCCTTAATCGAGTACCCTCCAAATCAATACATTCCACTCTGTATGAACTTTTGACTGACAAGAAACCTGACTTAAGTATCTTGCTACCATGGATTTTAGTGGGCTTTGTTCACAATTCTTCTCATAAATATGGGAAGTTAAACCTTAGAGGAAAGAAGTGTATCTTTTTATAAGGCACTCCAACCACTATAAGGGATATATATTTATTGGCAAATAGCTTGATGGAAGCATGTTTGCAATTGAGTTATAGGATGTAGATTTCATTAAGTATAAGTTTTCAAAAAGAAGTGAACTTGTGGATTAAGAGGAAGCCACTCCAAGTATCCTAGTTGAGAAATGAGAAAATCTCTCAAGCTCCTAGAAACAATGGGAGTGACTTGGCTCCGAGTGGTATCAACCCATTTGACATCCACAATAACCTCTACCACATAGAAGCTTACATGGAAATGGTCCCCAACATCGATTTGAAATTGAAGGAAAAACTTTCATCATGGCTCTGTAAGATGACAATGAGCCTTGGACTACTCAAAAAGCCATCTCATCTCCTACTAAAGATGAGTGGATGAAAGTACTAAATGATCAAATGGAGTCTGTGAGGATTAATCAGGTTTGGGATTTGGTAAACCTACCACTAAGATGAAAGGCCATTAGGAACAATTGGGTTCTAAAGGGCAAACACAAAGTAAACATGTCAATTGAGTGTACAAAACTTGCCTCGTGGTTAAAAAATATACCCAATAAGTGGGTATAGACTATGTGGAAACATTTTCTCCAGTAGTAAAGTTTGCCTCAATTAGCCTAATTCTAGCCATAATAGCATATATGGATTTAAACTCTACCAAATGGATGTTAAGACACATTTTTTCAGTGAACTTGATGGAAAGATCTATATGGATTAACCCATGAGCTTTGTGCTCAAATGTCAAGAGTGCAAAGTGTGCAAATTCAAGTGATCTATAAATGATCTAAAGCAATCATCTAAATGATGAAGCGCTAAAATTGCATGATTAAGTTACTTAAGCGAACAAATTGTTTAATAAAAAATGATTTAAGTACTTAATTATGCAATAGATCACATTACTTGAGTCAATTGATAAATTCTGGAATTTTGGTGCTTAAAAAGATTTATAATGCAATTGTTTCACATGAAAATAAATATTTCATTTTTATTCCTCTCATAACAGGGATAGTTTGGGCAATACACAGCAAAGATATCATTCAAGTGTGAATGGACACATGCAGGCCAGCCTCATTCGGACAGCACTCACTACACATGCTGACCATTGCAAGCACCTCACATGCAATAAACCACACCAGTGCACACAAGCAAAAGAAACTCACTCGGACATCACATGCATACAGCCGGACTCACACATGCAACACACACATGCAGTGGACTCACACAACACATGCAGAAAAACTCACACATGCAATGAACCTGCAGCAAAGAAAACGTGACAGCAACTCACGCATGACAGCACCCACACCATTCACGCATGCAGGAACACATGCACTCATGCAGAACACAATGCACATGCAGCAGACCATTCGGACATATGCAGAACACAATGCACATGCAGCAGACCATTCGGACATATGCAGAACACAATACACCTGCAGCAGACACTCGGACATGCTTTGACAGAACATGCACATGCAGCAGCAGATTTGTTCCCTCTTTTTCGAGTAGCTGGTGCAGCAGGAAATCAATAGCATCACATGCATGACAGCAACCAATCATTCGGATCACACCAAGCAGCAGAAAGCATTCGGACAACACTCATTCACAATGCACATGCAGACCATTTACACAAGAAAAATCACATGGACAGCAACCACTCATTCGGACACATGCAGGAACACATGCAGACCAACATGCAACGCACACATGCAGACCAACATGCAACACACATGCAGAAAAGTGACACCAACTCACTCAAAAGCACACAGCCGGACAACAGCCACTCACACACGCTGGATGTTGTTGGAAAGCAAGAGCATTTCAGACCTGAGGGATGGAAGACAGCTGGACGCACATGTTCTTCTGCACAATTTATTTCAATTAATCTTATGGAAGCACAGGAAGACAACAGGTCTTATTCCCTTTGTCGGATCTACAACAGTACATGGATGTGCAGCAGGAGAAGAATGGGAGGCAGCAACATGCACGTGCAGCAGCTGGAGATCAGCTATTTATTTAGCTGGAAGCAGTAGCAGCAAGGAGAGGAGTTCGGTAGCTTAGTTTAGGAGTTCTTAGTTTTTTTTCTTTCTTTCATTTCGTAGAGTAGCTTAGCTTAGATTTTTATTTTCTTTCATGTGTTTTCTTTTTCGTTTAAGCTAGGAGTTAAGTAGCTTAGTTTGTATTTTTATTTTCCTTCTTTTGTTTTAGTTTTTGCACAGCGAGTTTATCTTTCTTGCACTTTCTTTTGGTTTTTTCGTTCGGCTACAGCAGTAGCTTAGCTTGGAGTTTATTACTTTCTTTCATTTTCATTCGGTGTTGCAGCAGTTTTATTTTTATTTCATTTTCATTTCAGACAGTATCTTTATTTTTATTCGGCTGTTTCTTCGTTTTATTTTTCATGGTTGCTCTTCATTCTATTTTCTGCAATTTACGTTTCAGTTTTTATTTTAGTGTTTGTTCTCCTGCGGGAAGTGGCAACATCTTTAGGATTTATCTCATTCGGATATTTTCTCAGATTTTGTTATGACTCAACTTAGATTTATTTTTATTACTAGAAACATCATGTGTATAGCTAATTTTAGAAGCTTGGGTTGTGGAACGAAGCTTGATTTGTTTTGGATTTTAGATCGATGCAATATTTTGTTGTTAATTGTTGATTTTATTACGTTACTAGTCAGATTTAAATTGAAAATAGATTGAGGCTCTTGCTCTTGTTTTGTTGTTGACGTAAGGCACACCAAAAGCTTGAAAACTATCAAGGCCTCTCTCAGTTGTTTGTTAATGTGTGTTTGGCTAATAAGGTAGAGAATCCCTTAGAAAAAAAAATATTGCAAAACTTGAGCATAACTTTTTATCTTCCGTTTATCAATGCCTTGACTGGATTGTTATTCGAGAAAATTATCTAGAATCCGAAATAAAGAGAGTCTCATACCCAACCCAAGTGTTCGTTAATTTGTTTTCTTTTGGAAACTCTAATTTCAATTTCGATTATCTTTTTGCATTGCATTTGAATTTTATTTTCATCTCTCATACTTGATCCATTTGTTACTCACAAATCTCTTATACGCTTTGATAACCCATTGTCCCTGTGGAATACGATCCTGGACTAATCCTTGATACAACTTGACACTTCTACACTTGGAAGCACATTTCACCACGAGTCAAGTTTTTGGCGCCGTTGCCGGGGACAACTGGTGCTTATTAGAGCATTCCTCTACCGCTGAGAGGACGTTATGAAGCTGTGAACCTTTTCACAGCCTGGGTGACATCTAATTTTTTTTCCCTTCTCTCTGTTTATTTTTCATGGTCTTTGATTATCTGCTCTTGATTGTATGACTAGTTGGACTAGAGACCATACATCTCGACTGTTTAGGACACAATCATTGACATCTTTTAGCTCTGCATCATCTTCTGTAGAATCATCATCAGACACTAATAGCATCATGGCTGAAAATGAGCATCATGATAGGGAAGTAGAGAATCCAAACAGGACTCTTAGAGAGTATATTCAGCCTGTTAGGACTAGCACACCTTCTTGCATCATTTTGCCTATTAATGCAAATGCTTTTAATTTCAAACCTGGGATGATTCCACTGCTACCACACTTTCATGGTATGGAATTTGAAAACCCCTATTTGCATATCAAAGAGTTTGAAGAAGTGTGTTCCACATTCATAGATAGAACATGCACTGATGAAGTCATAAGATTGAAACTGTTTCCATTTTCCTTAAAAGACAAGGCTAAGACATGGTTGAATTCTTTAAGACCAAGATCCATTGGGACTTGGCAAGAAATGCAAACTGAGTTTTTAAAGAAATTTTTTCCCATGCATAGAACCAATGCCTTGAAAAGACAGATCATGAATTTTGGCCAAAAGGATGTGGAAACATTTTATCATTGTTGGGAACGATTCAAAGACCTTTTAAATGCATGTCCTCATCATGGATATGAGAATTGGAGGCTCATTAGTTTTTTTTATGAGGGGTTGCAACAAAAAATGAGACAATTTGTGGAGACGATGTATAATGGAGCGTTTTTTAACAAAGAACCTGAAGAAGCTTTTGAATATTTTGATTATCTAGCTGAAAATGCACAATCATGGGATACATCTGATGTTCATGATAGGTCGGAAAGTTCAAGGACAATTGCAGGGGGTGGGAAATATAATCTGAGAGAAGTAGATGATTTGAATGCTAGGTTGGCTATGATTTCTAAGAAATTAGAAACCATAGAAATGAAGAAAGTGAATGAAGTACAGGCTATACCTCAGATTACCTTGAGCTGTAATATTTGTGAGGGCTCAACTAATGATTGTCCGACCATTCCTGCCTTCAAAGAAGTTCTCTTGGATTAATCTAATGCTGTTAATATGGTTGCTAAATCTTTTTCAGGTCCTTACTCCAACACTTACAATTCGGGATGGAGAAATCACCCTAATTTCAGTTGGAGGGGTGAACAAGCTGCTTTACCTGCACCCAACATAGCCGGTCCTTCACAAATTGTACCCTACACTACCCCAGGAGGTCCAGGACCATCTCAGTATGCCAACCACATGGTGCCAGCCCAGAAAAAGAACCTTAAAGACAATTTCCAGCAATTATCCAACAATTTCCAGCAGCTGTCCACCAATTTTCAGCAATTCATGCAAAGCCAAGCTGCTATCAATAGTCAAAATTCACAAGCTATTGCTGAGATTCGAGGGTCAGTCACAAGGTTGACTACAACCATGAGTGCTCAAGAGAAAGGGAAGTTCCCTGCACAATCTCAGCCTAATCCCCAAGGCCAAAACCACTAATTTCAAAATGTGGCAGGAGATTCAAATGTCAAGCAAGTCAAGGCTATTATAACCTTGAGAAGTGGTAAGGTGATTGGCATTCCAGCTCAAGAGGTAGAAAAGAATGGTAACACTTCTAAACCTCTTTCTGAAAATGAGGAACATGATCCTTTGAAATCTGAAAGTGTCCCAAGCATTACACTTGCACCTTTTCCTCAAAGGTTAGCCCCTTTGCACAAAGATAAGCATCACGCTGAAATTCTTGAAATTTTTAAGCAAGTTAGGATTAATATACCATTGTTAGATGCTATTCAACAGATTCCTACCTATGCTAAATTTTTAAAGAATTTATGTACCGTAAAAAGAAAATTGAATGTGCAAAAGAAAGCTTTTCTTACTGAGCAGGTTAGTGCTATTATCCAAACCAACACTCCTCCCAAATACAAGGACCCAGGATCCCCTACCATAGCTTGCATGATAGGGAGCTCAAAAATAGGCCAAGAATTATTAGACTTAGGTTCAAGTGTGAACTTATTGCCTTATAATGTTTATGTTCAGCTTGGATTGGGTGAGTTGAAATCTACTTCTATCACATTGCAGTTGGCTGATAGGTCTATTAAGATTCCTAGGGGTGTCGTGGAAGATGTTTTGGTACAAGTAGACAAATTCTACTATCCAGTAGACTTTGTCGTACTCGACATGCAATTGACTAATCATTCTACTTTCCAAGCACCTGTTATCTTAGGAAGACCCTTCTTAGCTACTTCTAATGCCCTTATAAATTGTAAAAGTGGAGTTTTAAAGTTGAGTTTTGGAAATATAACCTTGGAGCTAAATATTTTTAATCTTTGCAGGCAACCGTAAGAAGTTGAAGAAGTTCATGAAGTGAATTTGCTGGAAAATTTCATTGATGAAAATTCTGCACATTACTTTCAACTTATTGATTCTTTAGAAGAATTTGAAGAAGATTTGAAAATATTTGATAATGTTAATGACTCATCTTTTGTTTCCTCAATAGGTCAGCAAGTTACTCCACCATGGAGGCCAAAATTTGAGCAACTTCCACCATTGACATCAACCCTCAAGCCTTCGAAGGAGCAATCTCCAACTTTGGACTTCAAACCTCTTCCATTGGAGTTAAAGTATGCTTTCTTAGGACCACAAAGCACCTTCCCTGTGGTAATTTCTTCTCACTTAACTAGTGAACAAGAAGATAAATTGCTAGAGGTCCTTAAGAGGCATAAAAAGTCTATTGGATGGACAATGGCTGATATAAAAGGTATAAGTCCCTTGGAGTGTACCCATAGGATTTATTTAGAAGATGATGCAAAGCCTTCGAGGGAAATGCAAAGAAGGTTGAATCCCACAATGAAGAAAGTGGTTAAAGGTGAGGTGTTAAAATTGCTTGATGTGGGTATCATTTACCCCATCTCGGATAGCAAGTGGGTAAGCCCCATTCATGTAGTTCCAAAACAATCTGGGCTTACCATTGTTAAAAATGAACAAAATGAATCGATTCCTATGAGGATTCCTACTGGTTGGCGCATGTGTATAGATTATAGGAAGTTGAATGCCGCCACTAGGAAAGATCATTTTCCTTTGCCTTTTCTTGATCAAGTGTTAGAAAAAGTTGCTGGACATGCCTTTTATTGTTTCTTAGATGGATTCTCCGGTTACTATCAATTAGAAATAGCACCAAAGGATCAAGAAAAGACCACCTTTACTTGTCCTTTTGGTACTTTTGCTTTTAGGAGAATGCCTTTTGGTTTATGCAATGCACCAGCAACTTTTCAAAGATGCATGCTTAGCATCTTTAGTGACATGATTGAAAACACTCTAGAAGTGTTTATGGATGATTTTTCTGTATTTGGTGATTCATTTGAAAGATGTTTAACCAATTTACAAGCTGTTTTGGCCAGGTGTGAAGAGAAGCAATTGCTACTAAATTGGGAGAAGTGCCATTTCATGGTACAACAGGGCATTGTTCTGGGACATATTGTTTCATCTAGAAGACTTGAAGTAGATAGAGCAAAAATAGAGTTGATTTCTAAACTTCCTATACCTAAGTCAATAAAAGACATTAGATCTTTTCTTGGGCATGCGGGTTTTTATAGGAGATTTATCAAAGACTTTAGCTCTATTTCTAAGCCTCTATGTAAGCTATTGATGAATGATGTAAAATTTGATTGGACACCTGAGTGTCAAGAAGCTTTTTGTCGGCTTAAAACTTTGCTAACCACTGCTCCTATTCTTCAACCTCCTGATTGGTCACTTTCTTTTGAAATCATGTGTGATGCAAGTGATTTTGCTGTAAGAGCTGTTCTTGGAGAGCGTAGGAACAAACTTCCTTATGTCATTTACTATGCAAGTAAAACTTTGAATTTGGCTCAAAAAAATTATTCTACTACTGAAAAAGAATTACTTGCTGTGGTATTTGCTTTAGAGAAGTTTCGTGCATATATTCTTGGTTCTCCTATAGTCATCTTTACTGACCATGCAGCTCTCAAGTATTTATTGACAAAGAAAGATGCAAAACCAAGGTTGATTAGATGGATACTTTTACTCCAGGAGTTCAATATTATCATCAAGGACAAGAAAGGAGTAGAGAATGTGGTAGCCGACCATCTGTCTAGGCTCACAGTTGCTGAAGTTGAACAACCGACCTGTTCTTGATTCTTTTCCTGATGAACATCTTATGTTAGTTGAAAATTTGCCTTGGTTTGTTGATATAGTAAATTTCTTGGTGACAGAACAAACACCACCTCATTGGAGCGCTCAAGATACACGGAAATTCATGCATGAGGTGAGATCATTCTTCTATGATGATCCTTACCTTTTCAAGTATTGTCCAGATCAAATCATTAGGAAGTGTGTGCCCAATGACGAAATTCTGGTGTCTTAAATTTCTGTCATACAGAAGCTTGTGGTGGGCATTTTTCAGCCTACAAAACAGTGGCCAAAATTCTTCAAAGCGGATTTATTGGCCAACCATGTTCAAGGATGCTTTTAGTTTTTGTAAAACTTGTGAACCTTGTCAGAAATTAGGAGGAATCACTAGGAGAAATATGATGCCTATGCAACCCATACTAGTGATTGAAATTTTTGATTGTTGGGGGATAGATTTTATGGGACCATTTCCTTCTTCTTATGGCTATTTATACACTTTGCTTGCTGTTGACTATGTTTCTAAGTGGGTTGAGGCAGTCCCTTGCAAATCTAATGATCATCAAGTTGTTTTAAAATTTTTGAAAGAAAACATTTTTGCAAGGTTTGGCATGCCTAAAGCCATAATCAGTGATAATGGCACCCACTTTTGTAACAAGCATTTCTCGGCCTTAATGAAGAAGTATGGTATCCATCATAAAATCTCTACTCCCTATCATCCTCAAACCAATGGACAAGCTGAACTAGCAAATAGGGAGATTAAAAATATTCTTGAAAAAACAGTTAACCCAAACAGGAAGGATTGGTCTTTGAGATTGTCTGATGCCTTGTGGGCTTATAGAACAGCCTTTAAAACCATTTTGGGCATGTCTCCATATAAGCTAGTGTATGGTAAGGTTTGCCATTTGCCTGTAGAGTTGGAACATAGAGCGTATTGGGCCATTAAGCAATGCAATTTTAACATTGATAAAGCTGGTTGTGTGAGAAAATTGCAGTTGTCTGAGTTGGATGAGTTGAGGAAGGATGCCTACAACAACTCTAAGTTGTCCAAAGAAAGAATGAAGAACTTCCATGACAAACACATCCAACGTAAGACTTTTGAGCCTAATCAAAAAGTGTTATTGTACAACTCTCGGTTACACTTGTTCCCTGGTAAGTTAAGGTCTCGATGGAGTGGGCCTTATGTGGTACAAACTGTTTTTCCTCATGGTGCTATAGAGATAATGAATCCTCTCAATGGTAACATTTTTAAGGTTAATGATCAAAGGCTCAAGCCTTTTATTTCTAACTTTGCACCTGAGGAATCTACTCTACATTTGATTGATCCTAATTGATGGTTCTTGATCTATGCATCTCTTTTCATTGTTTTCTTTTGTTTTTCAGTTTTTATTTTTGCTGCATTCCTTTCAAAGCTATCCAGGTACTTCCTTTTCCTCTTTCCTTTAGTTTTTCTTTGAGTTTTCAGTTCTTCTTTTAGTTGTTTTGCCCCTTAACTGCTCTTTTTGTGTAAATTCTTTCGTTTCTCTTGCATCATTGAGGACAATGCTACAAACTAGTTGGGGGTGGAAGAGAATTTATTTCTCTGTTTGCATGCCTTAGACATATTTTGGTTCACTTAAAAAAAAAAAAAAAAAAAAAAAAAAAGGAGATTTGTTGAGGTCATGGAACATGTGGAAGGTAGTGCAAATAAGAGTATATGTCAAAAGAGGGATTTATCCATTTTATTTAGTTGTTAAACCAAGGGAAAGATGTTAAAAGTTTTGCTAAAACACACACAACACATATCCGGAAGGCCTAGAAAGACTACATTGAGTCATTGTTGGTTGATTTACACTTCAATTGTTTGAGACTCTAATGAACCATATCCTAATGGCTTAGGAAGAAATTTGAAATGAATTAAATGAGAAAAGGGACAAGCCAGGGATTCAAAAAAAAAAAAATCCTTTAGGTAGACTAGTGGTAAGGGCTGACTTGTGAAAGTGTGGATAGGCGCACATTCATAGGCCCGATTCCCCTACTAGAAAATCTAAAAACATAAAAAAAATAAAAATAAAAATTACATTTGTGTAGTGGAAAAGGCTGCCTATTACCGGGGCCCTTACAAAAAAAAAAAAAAAAAGAAGAAGTAGGCGCCTTTCAAAGTGTAATAGCGTGAAAGCCGCCACTACAATGGTTTTGAATTAGAGTAAGACCATGTGGTTTTCTCAGATTGGTTGTTGTGATTGAAACTGTTAATATCTCTTGGTAGTCGATCTTGGAATTCTAACCCCATTTCCATGCACTTGAAAGAAAGCAAGCTTTGTTACATGTAATTCCCTTGGTTGATTATCTAAATTGTGTATAAATCTCTTAGTTGATACAAAATTCAAATTAATCTATCTCCAGTGTTCTTAAACTCAACAAGTCTATTTCATGGCATGTGATTCTCGAACTTCTTTTGAAATTGTAGTTGGAAATCTCACCTTTGCATGAATTCTTTTGCTTTGTTTGCTAGAGCTTAGCAATAAGCTAGTTGGGGGGTGTGATAAAGTATTAGAATTGCATAATTAAGTTGCTTAAATGAACGATTTATTTTATCAAATGAGAATTGAGCACTTAACTATGTATCAAATTCTAGTACTTGATGTTAAACTAATTGATGCTAATATTTTATACATAAAATCCTATAATTGTTGCAGGACATTTATGAAAATAATAAAAGAGCATATAGTGCTACGAGCTGGGCGAGGAGTCAGCTGGCATTTCATTTTATCTTTGGGTTTTTACGTCTTGCGGAACATGGAGAGCAGAGCATCACTCGGACATCACATGCATACAGCCGGACTCACACATGCAACACACACATGCAGTGGACTCAAATGCACACAGCAGCAAAAGCACTCACACATGCAGACCCTTGAACGGAAAGAGCAAAAAAGTGCAAACACATGCAGCAACAAGACCCTTGGACGGCTGGAGCAGAAAACTCAAACATGCATATCACGTTGAGCAGCAGAGGAATGGAGGCTACAGAAAAAGAAAGAAGACCAGCTCACACATGCATGCACACATGCAGTTCTGCAACACACATGCAGACCATTCGGACCACATGGACAACACACATGCAGCAGGTCAGCAGAAGAAAAAAAAAAAAAAAAGAAGTAGATGGCCAACTTTGACAAAGCTGGACTTCACTCAAAGAAACAAATGCTGGAGTGCTTTTCGGTTCTACACCTAGGGACCACTCGGACGTGCAGTTCAGTAGAAAGACAGCAGAGATTTAATTTTTTTTTTTTTTCTTTTTTCTCCTTTGGTGGTAGCCTTTAGCAGTTGAAGACAGCAGGAGATCACATGGGATGGCCTTTACTTTTCAAACTTGTTTTATACGGCTGGGAGTTTTCGGTTTGGAGGAGAGGAGGAGCTTGGGAGTTTCAGTTTTTTTTTTTTTTTTTCTTTCTTTCTTTTCTTCTGGTTTAAGAGAAGCAGCTGGTTTAGGGTCCAGGAGAATTTATTTTTTTTTTGCATTTTTCATTGGAGACAATTCAGTAGCTAGATTTGTTATTTTCTTTTCTTTTGTTTCAGACGCTGGGCAGCCAGTTTAATTTTTTCTGTTTCTTTGATTTTTCATTCAGCTACAGCAATAGCTTAAGCTGGTTTTCATTGTTTCTTTCATTTTTTCATTCGGCTACAGCTTAGTTTTGAAGTTTCTCTTTTTCTTGCTTATTGTTCAGACCTGGAGGAGGGTAGTTCTTAGTTTTGTTCTTAGGAATTTTATTTCTTTTCTTTTAGTTTAGATGCAAGGCGGCTGTTTTTTGGAATTATTATTCTTCCTCTTTTCATTTTCGGTTCTAGGAGCAGCAGTAGAGTAGTTGAATTTTATTTTCTTTACTTTTTGTTTAGAACTTTGGGGCGGCTAGTGTTGATGTTATTCCATTTTTGCTTTGCTTTTAGATAGTAGGCAGCTGGAATTTATTTTCTGGTTCTTACTTTCAATTTTACTTCCTATTCTATTTTATGTTTTAGTCCCGGGGCGAGTAGACGGAAGCTCGTTCGCACTCTCATTTTTTCATTTTTTTGTTTTTAGTTTGGACGTTTAAGGACGGACGAAGATCAGGCTCTACGTTTTCAGTTTTTATTTTAGTTGTCTTGCATGCAGCATCTCTAGGATTTATTTTGTTTGAAAATTTTCTCTTAGATTTTATCATGGTTCAACTTAGATTAATTTTTATTGATAGAAATATCATGTGTAACTAATTTCTTAAACTTGGGTTGTGGAATGAGATTTAATTTATTTTAGGTTCTAGTTTGATGCAATATTTTGTGATTGACTGTTGATTTCACTATATTACTAGTTGGATTTAAATTGAAAATAGATTGAAGCTCTTGCTCTTGTTTTGTTGTTGACGTAAGGCACAATAAAAGCTTGAAAATTATCAAGGCTTCTCTCGATTGTTTGTTAATGTGTGTTCGGCCAGTAAAATAGAAAATCCATTAGGAAAATATTGCAAAACTTGGGCTTAAATTTGTATCTTCCGATTAGCAATGCCTTGATTGGATTGTTAATCGAGAAAATTATCTATAATCCGAAATAAAGAGAGTCTCATACCCAACCCAAGTGTTCATTAATTTGTTTTTCTTAAGAAACTCTTATTTTAACTTCGATTATTTTTTTTTTCATTGCATTTGAATTTTATTTTCATCACTCATACTTGATTCATTTGTTACTCACAAAACTCTTGTATGCTCTGATAACCCATTGTCCCTGTGGAATACGATCCTGGACTTATCCTTGATACAACTTGACACTTCTACACTTGGAAGCACATTCGACCACGAGTCAAGTTCTAAGGCATGCAAACAGAGAAATAAATTCTCTTCCACCCCCCAACTAGATTGTAGCATTGTCCTCAATGCTGCAAGAGAAACGAAAGAATTTACACAAAAAAAATAAAGCAAAAAAAAAAAGGAGATTTGTTGAGGTCATGGAACATGTGGAATGTAGTGCAAATAAGAGTATATGTCAAAAGAGGAATTTATCCATTTTATTTAGTTGTTAAACCAAGGGAAAGATGTTAAAAGTTTTGCTAAAACACACACAACACATACCCGGAAGGCCTAGAAAGACTACATTGAGTCATTGTTGGTTGATTTACACTTCAATTGTTTGAGACTCTAATGAACCATATCCTAATGGCTTAGGAAGAAATCTGAAATGAATTAAATGAGAAAAGGGACAAGCCAGGGATCAAAAAATAAAAAATAAAAAATAAATAAAAAAAAGAGAAGAATCCTTTAGGTAGACTAGTGGTAAGGGCTGACTTGTGAAAGTGTGGGTAGGCGCACATTCATAGGCCCGATTCCCCCACTAGGAAATCTAAAAACATAAAATAAACAAAAATTACATTTGTGTAGTGGAAAAGGCTGCCTATTACCGTGGTCCTTACAAAAAAAAAAAAAAAGGAAGTAGGCGCCTTTCAAAGTGTAATAGCGTGAAAGCCGCCACTACAATGGTTTTGAATTAGAGTAAGACCATGTGGTTTTCTCAAGATTGGTTGTTGTGATTGAAACTGTTAATGTCTCTTGGTAGTCGATCTTGGAATTCTAACCCCATTTCCATGCACTTGAAAGAAAGCAAGCTTTGTTACATGTAATTCCCTTGGTTGATTAACTAAATTGTGTATAAATCTCTCAGTTGATACAACATTCATATTAATCTATCTCCAGTGTTCTTAAACTCAACAAGTCTATTTCATAGCATGTGATTCTCGAACTTCTTTTGAAATTGTAGTTGGAAATCTCACCTTTGCATGAATTTATTCACTTTATTTGCTAGAGTCTAGCAAAAAGCTAGTTGGGGGGTGTGATGAAGCGCTAAAATTGCATGATTAAGTTACTTAAGCGAACAAATTGTTTAATAAAAAATGATTTAAGTACTTAATTATGCAATAGATCACATTACTTGAGTCAATTGATAAATTCTGGAATTTTGGTGCTTAAAAAGATTTATAATGCAATTGTTTCACATGAAAATAAATATTTCATTTTTATTCCTCTCATAACAGGGATAGTTTGGGCAATACACAGCAAAGATATCATTCAAGTGTGAATGGAAAAATGCAGGCCAGCCTCATTCTGATAGCACTCACTACACATGCTGACCATTACACGCACCTCACATGCAATAAACCACACCAGCGCACACAAGCAAAAGAAACTCACTCGGACATCACATGCATACAGCCGGACTCACATGCAACACACACATGCAGTGGACTCACACAACACATGCAGAAAAACTCACACATGCAATGAACCTGCAGCAAAGAAAACGTGACAGCAACTCATACATGACAGCACCCACACCATTCACGCATGCAGGAACACATGCACTCATGCAGAACATAATGCACATGCAGCAGACCATTCGGACATATGCAGAACACAATGCACATGCAGCAGACCATTCAGACATATGCAGAACACAATACACCTGCAGCAGACACTCAGACATGCTTTGACAGAACATGCACATGCAGCAACAGATTTATTCCCTCTTTTTCGAGTAGCTGGTGCAACAGGAAATCAATAGCATCACATGCATGACAGCAACCAATCATTCGGATCACACCAAGCAGCAGAAAGCATTCGGACAACACTCATTCACAATGCACATGCAGACCATTTACACAAGAAAAATTACATGGACAGCAACCACTCATTCGGACACATGCAGGAACACATGCAGACCAACATGCAACACACATGCAGAAAAGTGACACCAACTCACTCAAAAGCACACAGCCGGACAGCAGCCACTCACACACGCTGGATGTTGTTGGAAAGCAAGAGCATTTCAGACCTGAGGGATGGAAGACAGCTGGACGCACATGTTCTTCTGCACAATTTATTTCAATTAATCTTATGGAAGCACAGGAAGACAGCAGGTCTTATTCCCTTTGTCAGATCTACAATAGTACATGGATGTGCAGCAGGAGAAGAATGGGAGGCAGCAACATGCACGTGCAGCAGCTGGAGATCAGCTATTTATTTAGCTGGAAGCAGCAGCAGCAAGGAGAGGAGTTCGGTAGCTTAGTTTAGGAGTTCTTAGTTTTTTTTTCTTTCTTTCATTTCGTAGAGTAGCTTAGCTTAGATTTTTATTTTCTTTCATGTGTTTTCTTTTTCGTTTAAGCTAGGAGTTGAGTAGCTTAGTTTGTATTTTTATTTTCCTTCTTTTGTTTTAGTTTTTGCACAGCGAGTTTATCTTTCTTGCACTTTCTTTTGGTTTTTTCGTTCGGCTACAGCAGTAGCTTAGCTTGGAGTTTATTACTTTCTTTCATTTTCATTCAGTGTTGTAGCAGTTTTATTTTTATTTCATTTTCGTTTCAGATAGTATCTTTATTTTTATTTGGCTGTTTCTTCGTTTTATTTTTCATGGTTGCTCTTCATTCTATTTTCTGCAATTTACGTTTTAGTTTTTATTTTAGTGTTTGTTCTCCTGCGGGAAGTGGCAACATCTTTAGGATTTATCTCATTCGGATATTTTCTCAGATTTTGTCATGACTCAACTTAGATTTATTTTTATCACTAAAAACATCATGTGTAGCTAATTTTAGAAGCTTGGGTTGTGGAACGAAGCTTAATTTGTTTTGGATTCTAGATCGATGCAATATTTTGTTGTTAATTGTTGATTTTACTACGTTACTAGTCAGATTTAAATTGAAAATAGATTGCGGCTCTTGCTCTTATTTTGTTGTTGACGTAAGCCACAACAAAATCTTGAAAACTATCAAGGCCTCTCTCAGTTGTTTGTTAATGTGTGTTTGGCTAATAAGGTAGAGAATCCCTTAGAAAAAAAAATATTGCAAAACTTGAGCATAACTTTTTATCTTCTGTTTATCAATGCCTTGACTGGATTGTTAATCGAGAAAATTATCTAGAATCCGAAATAAAGAGAGTCTCATACACAACCCAAGTGTTCGTTAATTTGTTTTCTTTTAGAAACTCTAATTTCAATTTCGATTATCTTTTTGCATTGCATTTGAATTTTATTTTCATCTCTCATACTTGATCCATTTGTTACTCACAAATCTCTTATACGCTTTGATAACCCATTGTCCCTGTGGAATACGATCCTGGACTAATCCTTGATACAACTTGACACTTCTACACTTGGAAGCACATTTCACCACGAGTCACTAAACAGTGGCATATTAGATTCCATTGAGCCATTATCTCGAATGCATTTAGGATAATCACACAAAATCGCCGCATCTATGTAAAGCAGTCCAAGAAGAGTTTCATTCTATTGTCATTAAGAAATGGCTTCAAATTGGCTGGAAATAAAAAGTAGATGTTGTTACTAGTAAGAAGTGGTCATCTCTCAACTTTAAGATGAAAAACATGGGTGAACCTGAATACATTTTGAGGGTTAAGACATATAGAGATCATTTAAAGAGACTTCTATGTCTATTTCAATAAACTTACATAAAGAAGGTTATTGAGCACTTCTAAATGAGTGATTATAAACCAACTCATTTTGCTAAAGCAAGAGCTTATGCCAAAAAATGTGTCTTAAGACTCCAAAAGAACTAGAGAAGATTACTCATGTTCACTATGCTGGCACTGTTGGTTGCCTGACATATGCAATAATGTGTACTCAACTAGATATATGATATACAGTTGACTTGGTCAATAGATTCAGATCTAACCCTGGACTGGCTTATTAGAAAGCCATCAAGAGGATTTTAAGATATCTCAAAGGGATTGCAGACTATGTATTGTGCTATCAAGGTTATGGTGAAGGTTATGGTGATGCTAAACATTAAGGTTATGACGAAGTACATAGCATGCTTAGCAGAAGAGGAAACTGTTTCATTGAGGAGTTTCCTTCAGCACCTAGACATCAACATCATACTTTTGATCCAGTGACCATTTTTGTGACAGCATAGTTGCTCTTGCATATGCTTATGACTAAAAGTATAATACAAGAACCAAGCATATTCATATCCGATACCACTACATCAGAGAAATGATATCACATAAGAAATTATATCACATAAGAAATGATACCACTACATTATTTGTTTTCAATTGACAAAATAATGTAAACCTTCATTTGAGATATTAAATTATTAATCCAATATGACATTTTCTTATCTTTATCATATGTCATGACATACACACACACACATTAGGTATGTTAATAGGCTTAGATCGGCTCATTCACACGAACAATCACCTTTGGCGCTACAAAATGGTAGCTAGTAAAGATGAGACATTGTGTCTCTCGAGTTTATCCAAAAAGGGATAAGTTTCATGACACAAAAGATATGTCACCTTAATTGGAGCTAAGATGGGGTTCATCATATTTAAGAGGATTGTTGTGGACACCCCCACAATCCATGTAGCCTATAAATAGCTAGATGTAAGACCTTTTTTGGCACTTTGGAGATGAGCAAATAGAGAGACTCGGGTTAGACACAAAAATGGCCTTTGGACTAAGATATGTATTATGTTTTATATGGACATATGCTCTTTGAAGAAAAGAAATCCACCATAGCACGTATTTCATACTAAATGTGCTTATTCTACCAAATGTGGAATCGGGTGAATTGTTCCCTATTTTTTCACTATGTGAGTCCCATTCTTACTTTTTTGGTTCCCGTCTTGACCTTTGATCATATCATAACATAGAGGTTCTAATATTTGATACTCTAGCATATTGACTATGATCGTGAATGATAAAGTCTAAAGAGACATTGCTGTGAAAATGGTTGGACTAAAGTTGAATGGCATTAGAGAGAAGGCAAGGCTATTCGACACCGCATCCCTGGCTATGTTTGTTGACGTCAAAATTTGGCATTGCAATGTAGTATTGACAAAATTTGTAAACACATTGTGATGGTTCAAAAGTAATAAAGCATAATTCTACTGGTTTGGATTCAGAGATGAGATAGGATGTGATGGTTTTAGATGAAAGTTAAATAAAATATTATTATTATTGTTTTGAGATTTGAAAAAGTTAAATTATTTATTATATTTTGTGTGAAAATTTAGAAAAGTTGTAATGATGAAATGAGATGAAACACTTTTTGAATCCAAATAAGGCTTGATGCTTGGTTAAATGTGATTGAATGAGTTTAGGGCATAAGAGACACTTTACGGATATTGATATGTTGATCTTTTCTAGTAGAGACTTAGTATAGTGCGCCCACACATTTATTTCCAATTATACTCGGTAGGGTTGTAAAAATTAACTGGAAAGCCAGACGACCCAGTGGAACTAGTTTGGTCCGAGACTAGTTCTCTTAGTTCCAAAATTGGCTCGTACCGGTCTGGTTCCTGTTCTATACTTTTTAGGACAGGACCAAACCGGTTCGCTATATTATATATTTTAAATTAATTTTTTTAATATTATATATAATATTTTTTGTATTATATATAATAATATAAATTATAATTATATATAAGATAATGTTATTATAATTTATAACATGAAATTTTAATCTTAAATATAAAAATTTATTTGATCATATGCTTTAATCATAAAATATATATATTAATAACATTTTATGGCTAATAAATTCTCAATATATTCTTTTTGATAAGTACATTACTAAATTAATAATACTAATATACATTAGTATATAATATATATTAATCACAATTTATCTTTTATGGCCTAATACTAGTAGTCTAATACTATAGTACTATTAGTAATATATTTTAAGTTTATATATAAATTTCTATATAAATCACTATACTAAATAATTATTTATGAAATAATGATATAGTAATACTAATACTATCACTATTAATGATATAGTTATAATAAATTAAATTACTACAATAAATACTAATATATAGTTATTCTAATCACTATAACTAATACTAATATATATACTAATACTATTAAAATGGAGAACCGGATCGAAACCGGTAAAACCGAAGATATTGGTTTAGGAAGATAACCAGTACATGATCAGTTTTTGAAAATACACCGGTGCATACCGGTTTGGTCTCAAATTATGTCCAAAATTAGACCAAACCGGACTACTTACACTCCTATTACTCGGTGATTGTATGACCTATTTGCTTGTATGTTAGAAAAAGGTAGGACACCCATAAGGGCATGCCCCTCTCCATTTTTTTTCCCAAGAGTATAACGCTTGGGATTAAGGCAATAATGGGCAAGCCGTATGTTGGCAAATAAAACCCCTTTGTTTAAGGGATTTTGGGTACATATGTTCAGTTGCCTAAGGATTAGGAAAGTAGTAATAGATATAAGTCTCAAATAAATAAGTCTTGTATAGGTCTTTTGTAAAAAAGTGGATCACACTAAAAAAAATAGTTTTTCTTTACACTTTTTTAAGGTAGGGTAAACCTTTTTTCAAAAGTTTGTACAAGACTTGTCTGTTTAGGACTTATATAAATCATTTTTCCTTAGAAAATAATATTATCTCTCAAGAAAATTGTATTCTCTCTTGAAAAAAACATATGGGTTGTGAGTTATTTGAGTGTCTCTAATTTATTTACATAGTGCACTCAACTGTTGGGTGAATATGAACTCGAATCGATTGGAGACTTGTACATTGGATTCACTCGTAGAACAACTACAAAGATTTAACTTGAGGTAATCATTCAACTGTACCCTAACAATTTTTTCTAACAGAGGTCCTAAAAATTTCAAACCTTACATTTTAAAAAAGAGAAATGATATTGCAGTCTAAGGTATTCAAGCCGGCCCACTCTTTTTGAAAAGAGTGGATAAATCTATAATTCACAAGAAATAATTATTTTTTAATAGTAGCCTCTACTTTTTTTAAAAGGATCAATACGAGACTTGCATACTATATAACTATATCTAATATTACACTTTAAAAAAAAATTGTAAAATATTTTTTCCTCTCAATAAGATTTAAACTAACACTTCTATCCATAAACACAAACAAAACAGAGAGCATGATTTATCGAATGAAGAACGTAGATACAAAAAAGCAATAGAAAAACAAAGTTTTGCGGTGAAAAATGAAATACGATTAATCGAATGCTCGGGACCTTTGTCGCGATCTAAATTTGGGCCTCACAATTGAATACACATATACCAAAGCGGGCTAGAAAAAATTCATATAGGGTTTTTCTCAGCAAACAAAGTGATAAAGTTCATGTTTTTGCATATAAATTGTTAACTTCGAGCTAAATGCAAAGGCCTTGATGCTTGGACTCGTATTTTCAGAGAGGTGCAGAATAATTTTGGCCCAGCAAAACAAAATGGCTAAGTTCAAAGCCCATGATTGCAACAGAAGTTAAGAGGATTAAAGCCTTCGTATCAAGGTCGTGGACAATTAACGCCTAGGGTTTAGTTTTGTATTCCATCTTTTTTTTTTTTTTTTTTTTTTTTTTGAAAAAAAAGATAAATATCATTAAACTCAAAAAGGAATACATTCTTTGTCACTTAAAACAAACGACATAATCTCACTTGGCCCCTCTTCCATCCAGACTGCTTCAGAAATTAGAAACTTGGCATATTGAGCAGCAGCATGAGCAACATGATTTGCCTCTCTCTTTGCAAACCTTACCCTCCAGGTAGTCTGCCTTGCTAGTAGAAACTGAATGTCTTCAATCAACTGTCCCTTCCACGAGCAGTCTACATGTTGTCCATTGATACTATCAACCACCTGCTTAGCATCACCTTCAAAAATAACATTTGATATCCTCAGATCATGGCATAATTCCATGACCCGAATGAGAGCATAACACTCTGCATGAAAAACAGAAGGAACATATGCCCTTGGAGCAGAAAGCAAAATCTCTGCTTCTCCCCTAGAATCTCTCAACACTCCTCCAATTCCCATAGTATTGTTATTTTTATCAAATGCTGCATCAAAGTTGAACTTATAGCAGTTTTGTATTCCATCTTGGTTATAATTCTGTTTAGATATCAGAATGATATATTTTGGTATTGGTATTTTCTAGGATTATGTATATATATTTTATAAAGAATTGATAAATTATAGAATAAATATATGTATATATGTATGTGTATCATCCGTGCATGTATATTTAAGATTTGACCATTTATACAATGGATATATGTTGAAAACCATAAAAAAATTGAAGGAAAAGATATTGTTGTTAAAAGATAATATTAAAAAAATCACAAATTAACTTGAGTTGAGATATACACAAAATAAGAAGAAAAAAAAATAGAAAAGTACTGATTTGTATACATACCCTAAAACAACATCTAGCATTATTCTAAAATTAACAATGAGGGGATAAAAAAGGAGAATGAAACAACATACTTAAAGCTACAAAAGTTTAAAATTATAGAAATGCCATTCAAATTTTAAAATTACAAAAATGTCTGCAATCGAAGTTTATCAGAATGGAATGCAAATTCAAGTTGAAATAGGTTGGAACGTGGAACGAAATAGAACGGGAAGGGTATGGCGTACCCGTTCCAACACCGGAATTGAATAGAAATGAATCTATGCGTAGGAGACTTCGGTCTCGTTTAGTTAAACAAACTATTTTATCTCATTTAGTTATATAATTTGTTCAAACTCGCACAAAAAATATAATAAAAAAATTAATTTTTTAAATATCAAAATAAAAATAATATTTTATTCAAATTTTAATTAATTTCATCTCATCTATATAACTAAACGAGTTTTTGTGGTATGCTCTATTCAGATCTAATGCTCAAACAGTTAAGTGCAAAGAATCTTTATAAATTGCCATTAGACTGGGGTAATTTTCTTTAAACTAATCAATGATGCTAATGCAGTACTTGTGAAAAATTCTCTATCAAGAACTTGTGCACCCTTGAGATGAATCAGGATTTTGTTCCTGGGCAACTTAATCTAATAATTAAAGAAAAAAAGGTTGACAATTCAGAATGAGTTTAAATTATAATTTTATATATATAAATATATATATATATATATATATATAAGAATGAGTCATTCCCTTTCAAGCTAGTGAGAAAACCATCGTACCTCCATATGATCCGATGAAGATCATCAAGATAAACTCTAAATTAAGCAAAAGGACATATGGAATCTTTCCAAAACAAAGAAGTCTGAAAACAGATGGAATATTGAACAGAGAAAAGTGATCAGGATACTTAATTAGAAAGCGTTAACCTGCCATTTATTTTTCTTTTAAAAAAAAAAAAAAGAAAAAGAAAAAAGGACTTATGTTCTCTGGAGGATGGATGTGATGTTGGCCGGCCGATGCTTTCGGTTCGCTAATCACCCCGGCCCGTACGCATGATTAATTGATCGAAATTATATATATCACTCAATGGCGTCGTCCTTCTTTATCATGATTAATTACAGAGTAATCACCGACGTTTAATCATGCACTCATAGTCTCACCACAACATTGAAAGCTTTTACTGCATATAAAATAAGAAAACTCGCTTCAAAATAAGCTTTTTCGACTATTTTGAATCGCCACAAAGTGATCGCAATAGACGTTTTGATCTTAAATATTACATTGCGGCGAGATGATAACCCGACAATTTATTATATATGCGGATTAGATGGAGGAGTTCAAAAAATGGTATCTTTTTGAGGCGATTTTAAAATAGCCGGAATTACCGTAATTAATTAGCTTTTCCCATTGATTTGTACGTTGTTGCTTGTTTGAGTCTTCTTTTTTTGCGCTTTTAAAAGATTTCTTAGAGGAGCTTTAAAATCAGTACGTATATAGTTCAAAACCTAATCCGACAGTATGATCTGCATATTTTTGATGTTTTATATATGTTGTGGTAAAAGAAAAAATATTAGGAACAGTTACTATTCATCACTGTACACCACACACCTTATAAAAAATATCTATATATTTTATAAAAAGCATCTTTACATTCTATAAAAACTTATAAATATGTGGTGTGCAACATGAATAGTGGCTGATATATAATAAATCCCATGGTAAAATCTTATTACCCAAAAGTTTAACTAATTGTCTGAGAAAGATACGGTTCGTGACCATTACTTACAATGGACTCAAACTGAAATTGACTGGCCGGAACCTAATAGTTATATGATTATCCCGTCCTGATAACATCTCATATGTTATAAAATCATGAAAATAGATAGAGAAATTCAAAGATAGATAGAGAGCTCAGAAACGTTGAGAGAGAACGAGAGAGAAAATTCTCTTATTGATCTGTTATTAAACTGATAAATTCCTTAAAGGATACGGCGATATATATAGGAGTACAAAGGGAACTATGCTAGCTTACTATGCTAGTACTATGTTGACACTATGCACTGTGCATATGTCGGCCATTTACTATGTCAGTACTATGCTAGCACTTGCACTATGCATTTGACGACTAGATAAATGTGGTCATACAATTCAAGATAGTTTATAACACTTCCCCTTTGGATGACCATATTTAAAGAATATGCCTCGTTAAAACCTTGCCAAGGAAAAACCCTGTGGGAAAAAACCAATGGCGAAGGAAAAATAGTACAGTATTCATGTGTATCGCCGAGTGCTTTATGATTGCCTCATTAAAACCTTGCAAAGGAAAACCCAGTAGGATAAAACCTTAGCGAAGGAAAAAGAGTACAATCAGCACAAGTCTTCAAGACATTACTTCCCCTGAAAAGTGCATGATAACAGGTCTTCAAACCTCCGCATTCCAATGTTCTGCATAATCTTCTTAAATGTTGAAGTTCGTAATGCTTTAGTGAATAAATCTGCCAGATTTTTACTTGACCGTACCTTCTTGATATCAATTTCAACTTTCTTCTCATGAATTGCAATGATCTTCTTGTGTGTATCTGAAAGATAACTCGCATCTGTACATCCAACTAACTGTGGACTTGATCCATGTTGATAAAATAATCACAATGGATCTTTCTGGTCATCACTACTCTTCTGGAGTTGTACTCTTCTGGAGTTCTTGTAAATAACACAGTTAGTGGAGAATTCATCAATATTAAACCGCTAACCTCATTTTTTAATAAAAACGGTGGCCAGCCTTTTTAAGATCAGACAAGCACCGCGGATTTTCAACTCCTCTGTAGGTGTCAGGCGTGCTGTCAGGCACCGCAGCTGTCAGGCGCCGCAGAGCTATGAAGCTATATTCCATCTCTTTTCTCTTACTTCACGAGAGATGCTGTATCATAATTTTCTCTATAAAAGAGATATTCAGCTCATCTTCATTCGCATCTCATCTTCTTCACTTTTCTGTAATCATACTGCATTTTTACTCTGCAATTTCTTTCTGCATTGTTATCCTGCAATCTCTCTCTGCAATGGCTCAGCAATCTTCTCAGGGTCAATATATGAGGTATTCGGCACCTCGTTCATCAGTTGTTCCTGCTTCTACCACAGGTGCTATCATGCAATATAATGATCTGACTCGTAGGGCAGATAATGAAGCTATCTATGAGCTTGTGAGTCTCGGTACCCGATACTCATCATCCATTGTCGCATTTTCACAGCAACTGCAATCCAGAACTTGTGGAGTTGACGATCTTCACGAGAATATTACTATACTTCAGTGACTTCTTCTGGAGTCCAACATGAAAATAGAATCAATCAAGCAAGAGAATAGGAATTTAAAATCCTTGCTTAAATCTTCTTTTCGATTGCCCACCGCTTTAGATAGGGATGCCATGCAGATTCTTGAAGAACAAGAGCATTTGAAGAATGAGGCAAAGTGCCTTAAATTTCTGTAATTCTTGCTTCAAGATAATAAAATAATATTTCACAAATATTTATATTTGTGTTTCTATCTTTTAGTAAATGTTCTGTGTGCTCCCTTTTATTTCTTCTTTAATAATGCACACTTCATATCAAACCCATAATATGAATCTGAAATATTAATTGTATTAAAAGATGGTATTTCATGACTAATAACATCATCCATCTTCCCCTTGAAGCCGCAAGGGTTTCAGATTTATATTTCAAATATGTGCAGTTTCATGAGCTCTTCTGGAGCCTCAATGACATTTAAATCATATATATAAACTGCAATAATAGCTTGTTTTCATTTACGTTTGGATTGCTTTAGATCATATAAGAATCTTTGAAATTTGATAGAATACATATTTCTTGATGTATTCAGATTAGAAGTTTCAGACATTTTCTATCATTCAGGGATTTTCATATATATATATATATATATATCATGATTCAATGATCTATATAAATATGCAGTTAATCATGCATATCCAAACTCTCGGTAACTTTCAAGCTAATAAAAATCTCAATATGATTTCAACCACTTTAAAATCATATCAATATTGTTTCTTCGAGAAACTAACTTGTGATTTCTATATCACATTTTCATATTAAAAGTTTCAGACTTTTTTATATCATGTATATAAATATCCACTAATATTTAACAAAAATCACCTCTTTAGGTGTTTGGACTTCAAGTCCATATTTATCACATTTTACTGTGTGATATCAATTCTGCAGGAATTGAGAAACTGACTCGTGATTTATATATCACATTTTTATTTCCTTTCTATAAATACCCACTGACATTCAACAAGCATCACCTCTTTAGGTGTTTGGACTATAAGTCTCGATGCATCATATTTTACTAGTGAATCAATTCTGCAGGAATTGTTTCTTTCAAATTTGGCCAATATTTTACGTCGTATTCTTCGACGATTCTTGATTCACTTTCATCATTACTTCTGGTAATGTCAATTGCCATCTCATATGGAAATACATTGTCGACAACAATTTTATTTCTATCCATAATTTCTCCATTATTCATGAAATGTAACGAGATCTCATTATTTTCAGGTACCTGTCCCTCTTCAAGGGAAGACATTTTCATGAAAAACCTCTTCAGGAGGCACTCTTCAAGAGTTTATATAGGAGAATTTTATTTGGATGAACTTTATTGCTTGTTTTGTGGGTATGGCCTCTTCAGGAGCACCAAATTATTTGTATCTTTCTCTTTTGAGATGTTCTATCTTTTGTATCAATACGTCTCACATGCCTTTAGACATGTCTTTAGACTGCTGAATTTCTTAATTGTCCTACAGGGACTTCAATTCTCGCTGGGATTTTAGCAGCTATAATATGAGACATTTTTATCTTATTGCATTCAAAATTTAATTATCATCCGAACTTCTGGTTCACATATGATAATCAAGATAACGTCGAATAATTTCATCTTATTTGCTTCAAGCAAATTTTTCTTTCCACTTCTGGTGGTAAAACTTTATAGTAAAAGAATCTTCTGGTTCTTTTATGGACGTCCATATGAAAATTATTCGACTTATCGTAATTGATTTTAGATGATCAAGATAACCATGAAAAGATACAAATATTTTGAATCATATCACCTTTTGATGCATCATAATATTTGATTCAATAATTTGTATAATATCATCTCAAAAAGAAAGCTTACAGCTTTTCCAATACGAGCTTCTGGCCTGAAAAGATATTCATTATCACGTTCAATCTCTTAGTTTCTTTGAATGAAACGCATAATTCTTTTCACTTCAGGGAATAGAATGATATAAATTCATTATCATTCACTTCAGGGAATGATGTAGATCTAGTAAGACGTGATTAATTATTCTTATAAAAAACTCATTATTTTGCTCAGTTACTGAAAGACTTGATATAAATTTAGAATATATTGTGAACGTTTACATTTCATATTGCTATTTCAGGAGCACATTCGAGACGTTCATTCAAATATATATTCTTTCCACAATTTCAATTATGTAACTTCAGGTGCATAAATCATAATGAGCTTTACGTATCACTTATTTACACAATTTCAATTATGCAACTTCAAGTGCATAAATCATAATGAACTTTTGGTACAAGTATCACTCATTTAAACTATGAGATACTCAAAAGCTGTTATTGATTCAGGACAATCCTTCAGGGATGCTCCATTCTCATTCCAAGATGAATCTTATCATCAATAATTCATAACAAGTATAAATAAATAAAACTTGTATATAAACTATGTGAATAAACATAGAATTTATCAAATAATAATAATGAATATAATCATTAATATTTACCTCAACAATTACAAATACTATATTAAAAACTTACTTAAAGTTGACGATTACTAACTTCAGAATTATTAGAATCTTTGTGACAACTTCCCGCTAGTTTCAATACAATACAAATTAATTTATAACCATAAACATTTATAAGCAGTATTAAGAACATCCGCATCCTTACTTTCAACAACTGCACCCTATTGTAGGCCTAATTATAAAGAAGAATTTTCAAGTCAAAAGTTCATACCTACTCCTGCAGCTTTTCCACAAAGTATGCTATGAAAGTCCAAAAACTATAGCCTAAAATGTATTATGTTTACACGTAGCATTGAAGTAGTAGAAAGATTGATGATTAGTCATATAATTAAATATATAAGATAAAGGTGGAGGGAAGATAAGCAGAAAATTCTGAGTCAAAGGTTTTAGTCTAGGACAGTAAATTAAAGTTGACGTGCTTACCGAGATGTAAATTGCAGAGGAACTGACAAAGGTCCAGCATCTATTGGGGCTGAAGCACAGCGCGTGGATTATCCATCCATCTCTAAACCAGGAAAGACTGTCCTTGAACTAGTCAGATGAAAAATCTCCTTTATCTCTACAACTGTTAATCGGCACCAAGAGGCTTCCTGCAACTCACAGCCACCATAGATCGACAAAAACAGTGCCTATAAAAAAAAATCGCCCTTCCGAAGCTTAAGGTAGGAAGCGTCCTTTCTGCAACTGCAAGTCCCATACAGGTACAGTTGATTTAGGAGCCATAGATCTTCCTGAATTAACTTTGTCCGTGCCGGAAGCAGAAACAAAGCCACTGGAAGTACTGGAGCTTCCCTTGCTAGCTAAAGCCACGATCTCCCTTGCCTTGTCGGCCTGAAAGTCTATGGTGGAAGAAACTCCATGGGTTGCGCATTTGAAGTAGCCACAAAGTTCTGTCTAAAAGCCTCGATTGAATTGATCTCCAATTTTGTTAATAAATCTTTAGTGGTTGCCGCCGGAAGAGATCTTTCTGGATTTTCTTTGGGTTTCGGTTTCCGAGTGATTCCAAGGCTGAGATCTTTGAGATTTCCTCTCTCCGATTCCTTGCTGGATCTAGATCGAAAAGAGAAAGCAGAGTGCTTTCAGAGCTTTCCAAGGCCTTCATCCGGCTGGGGACTAGCGATGGTGATGAGAGGGCCGGAGAGTAATCCATGAGAACAATCTAATCTTTGGGGGAGAATCGGGACCGTATGAATCGTGCACAGAGCTGTCCACGCCATTGATTTGGGGGTTGAGCTTTTTCATCCAGCCCAGCATGTGGTCGAAGGACCGATTCTCCATCATGAGCACTATAATAGTTCTGATCGGACTCGTATCAGAGCTAACAGGCATCGTTATTTTCCCGTTTGGCCTTGGAGAGGCCGGAAATCTTATGCTGAGAGAGACAACTCGTGCTGATAACGTGTTATAAAATCATGAAAATAGATAGAGAAATTCAAAGATAGATAGAGAGCTCAGAGAGGTTGAGAGAGAACGAGAGAGGAAATTCTCTTATTGATCTGTTATTAAACTGATAAATTCCTTAAAGGATACGGCGATATATATAGGAGTACAAAGGGAACTATGCTAGTTTACTATGCTAGTACTATGTTGACACTATGCACTGTGCATATGTCGGCCATTTACACTATGCCAGTACTATGCTAGCACTATGCACTATGCATTTGACGACTAGATAAATGTGGTCATACAATTCAAGATAGTTTATAACATCATATATATTTATATACCTATATATATAATTATGAGTAATGTTAGATACAAGTTTAATATGATGTGCATGCAACTCTCGTATAAATTATTTAAAAAAAGTGTAACCCATTATAAAAAAATTGAGTTTTTTCACATGAAGTTTACAATTTTTTTTCAAAGGCTTGTATAGATTTTAACATTCTAAATTTGTTCATATCATTTCTCAATAGCTCTATGCTCATATGCGTCAAACAAACTAAATACTACTAATACTTAACAATAATGTTTGCTGATACTTAGCATGGCCGGGCTAGCTTGAGCTTAACTATGTACTTTTATGGACTCACAAATGAAAATTTCTATTTTATCATTTTTTTTTTTTTTATAATTATCATACTCTCAACATTTTTTTATGCAGTATGATCGAATGATTGATCTACAAGTAGAATATAACAAACATTTTTCAATCATTTTTTTTTTTTTGAAACGAAGCTTGCATTAATATCTATGAAATCATAGCTTGAATACAAGGAGGGATGTGTACAAAAGTCGTGGTACTACCACTGAAATTAAAAGCATCCCTACTCAAGGAATGAGCAACTTCATTGGTTGCTCTTACAACATGCCTCACTGACCACGAACTAAACGTGCTGAGAATCTCCCTGGCATCTGCCACAATCTGGCCCACGTAATTGAGAGCAACTGACTGAGATTTTAGGCCTTCTACCACCAGCAAAGAGTCTCCTTCCAGAACCACATCCCGGTGACCAAGAGAACTACACAACATAACTGCCTGTAAAGCTGCGTATGCTTCTGCCATGTGAGGGTCAGGGAACAACTCCTGCACCATACGCAAAGAAGCTACCACTTTGTCATTCCAATCACGAAGAATGACCCCCACTCCGACTTTGCCCGATGCTTTATCTACTGATGCATCCCAATTCGCTTTAATTTTGCCTTGAGGGGGAGCCTCCCACGCTTGGTTGGTTTGTTGTTTCAGCACCCCTGCCTTCTTGCTCACTGACAGCTTGTGTAAGTCGTCTACCATTAGCTTTGATTGGCTTGCTACTACAGATGGATGAGTGAGGTGACCCTGGAAGATCACTTCATTCCTCCTCTTCCATATGTTCCAGGCTGTAACTGCAAACACTTGAAGCTCTTCTGGCTCCTTAGCTTCTATTAAGCCCTCTAATTTCTCTGCAAAGGAAGGGGAGTCCATGCTGGTTTTTTGAAGCTTCCTACTGCTCATGGACCACACATCCCTTGCTGAGGGGCATTCCCACAGCACATGCTCAGTGGTTTCAGATGTTTGGAAGCAAATGGGACAAGCTGAATCTGCCACTACCTTCCTTGCCTTTAAATTTGCTCGGGTGGGGAGTGCATTAAGACATGCCCTCCACAGGAAAATTTTTGTGGCGTTTGGGATGTTTAAACGCCAAATACCAGACCACGGGCCCTGTTGAATGGTGGCTCTTGATGTCTGTCCCCTTTCTCTATCTTCCATATCATTCTTCAGGTGGTAAGCTGACTTTACTGAAAAGGTGCCTGTAGATGAGCATCTCCAAAAAAAGCTGTCTGGCTTTAGCTGTGGGCTGATGGGGATTTTCAGAATAGCCTCTGCCTCCCTTTTGGAAAACATGGTGGTTACTAGGTCCCTCTTCCACTGAGCAGTATGCTCATTTATCAGAATAGATACTTTGGTACTCTCATACTCTCAACATTTTTTTATGCAGTATGATCGAATGATTGATCTACAAGTAGAATATAACAAACATTTTTCAATCATTTAATACCATATTATAATGAAATGGTGGAATGACAAATTATAGTTTTTTATTGTGTAGAATCAAGGATATACGGAAATTCTCACCAAATTATTACGGTCCGGCCCTACCATCACCATATCTATGTTTATATTCTAAATATTATATATATATATATATATATATATATAGGGCTCTCGATTGTCGCCTCATGTAGCTATTGGCCGGCTGCCGCTGCGTCATTCGATAAAAGATGTTCGAGAACACTTAAAACGGCAAATGTAGTTGGATTTACCTAATACATGCTTTATGCTTAAAACGACAAATGTAGTTGGATTTACCTAATACATGCTTTATGCTTGTAAACAAACATAACAATGGCGTGATCTCTAAGCTGATCACTCATCCATATTGTCTCTCCATTTCAAATTTTTAATAAATCGTGTACAAGCTGCTAGCTGTCCCTTTCTAACGAACCTAGAATGAGAGAACCCGCAATTAATCCAAGGAATTAGGTAGAAATTGGGGTGTAGTTTGGATTCTCCTCTCACATACGTACGTGAAATACGCATATCCGAATTGCAGATTGGAAAACGCGCTAATTGGGGCGCGCATGCACGAACACATGCAAACACCGACAGGGGAACACGTACGGAAGGTTAAAAATAAGTTATGGATACACGGGGAATGAGATAAATGAAAAATCTGTGAATGGTAGTTAAATAATGAGATAAATGAAAAATCTGTGAATGATAGTTAAATAATTTGACATGTGATATTTTATGAAGTTTTGAAGAATGAGAGATTAGAAGAAATTGAATAAAAATATTATAAAGTTAAAATATTATTATAATATAATTCTTTTAGTATTGTTTTTGTTTTGAGGTTTGAAAAAGTTGATTTTTTTTTTTTGTTTGGAAGTTAGGAAAAGTTGGAATGATTAGGTAATGATTAAATGAAAAAGTGAATAATTTGAAATTGAAAAATGTGTGTTTAAGTATTGTTTGAACGTTGAGATGGAATGTGATGAGATAAAACCATCTCAACATGATCAAATTAAACAACCCCTAATTAGTCATATATAGTAACTTTATTTTGGCCTTGCTCACGTGTTCTCCTTTACGTGTTTGAACCCACTATACATATAGTTGTACACAAATCTTGTCAGAAAATGTTAAAGATCCAGCTCGTTCATTATTTACCACCTTCATGCATGCATTTCCAAAAGCGATCCAAATATGTGTTCAATATTCAACAATTAGATAGGAAAGATTAGTAACCCATAAAGATGTGTATCTTTCTTAACTTGTCACTGGCCTTGATTAGCTGTATCATGGGCATAAAATGTCAAATTCTTAATAAAGGTATTCCTCGATACTCCAATCACCACAAATTTTGCCAAACCCTTGAAAAGACGAAATGCATGCATGCATGCACATCTATTTTTAGGATGTCAAATCCTCGCTAAGACAAAATACATGCATGTAAATCTTTCTATCTATCATTAATTCCACATTCTCTGGGTACTTCTTTTTCCTGCTTAACAGTTTATTTTTTTATTGGTCAAGGGCATGAAAAAAGTAGCACCTGGCCTCCTATTCAATAGTTTGAAACAATTGCTTTGTAATGGCTCAAGGAAAGCCCAAGCCACATGATCAAAATCTTCATTCTGAAAGAATTAGGCAATTGTATATATATTTGGAGCTCCATTAAAATTATTATAGAAAGATTTAAGTATTGTTCGAAACAAGACCTAGATCTCTCATCTGATGGGGCTGAAATTGGCTTGGAATAAAAGGGAATTAATTAAGCAGCGCACTAGCTAGTCTGGATTCTGTGTAAACAGAACTGGCACCCAAAACTTGGTCATGCTAGATTCCTTTTTGATAATCCTAAAGTATCTTCGATCTTCAGGGGAAAAGATTTCCAATCTTCCATCATTACTCATATGAAATATTAACATGCATGCATGAGTACGGTGGAAGCTGCTTTAATTAATGTCCAAACTTTTGAGTCAAAAAGCTTTCGAATTGTATACAGTACTGGAATTTGGACAACGAATCAAGTTCTGTGTACGTCCAATAACATATATATGTTCTCCCTTTTTTCAACCCCCATCGATCGTTCTCGATCTGCGCTGTAATAATCCAAATTACGTACTGCGCCTTGCTTGTAACGTTTACGATCAAGCCAAACCGTGGCTGTACTACGTGCGAAGTCGCATGTGTATATTTGCCGCTACTGATCATATTAGGTTAAAACTTAAACATTATAACACGTGTGCATGTGTGCTGACATGTGTTTATTTCTACTATCCAAATGCAGTGGCTTTGAGGCCCGAGGGTTCATCTCATAGAGCATAACATTTCTGTATGGCTACGGCCGCCGCAGGAGGACATTGAATATTTCCTTGCACCTTTTGAAGGCTAGGGATAAAATATTAAGTTTCATTCCGTGAGTTCATGCACTTTTTGGATGAATAGGTTCTTGTCGCGCGATGATCTGGTTATAATATATTTGAGCACTGCATGATGCAATTATTGTGATGGGACCTTTGTAACATATATATTTCATATCTCATCATGTTAATGTTCTGTGTTAGATCATTATCAAGAACATCAAGGGATATTGTATCCCTTTCCTACAATGAATTTGTTTGGAAAAAACAAAAACTAATGATTTTCTACTATTTGAGGGCATGGGGAAGTTGAATTATATACGAAACTGCTTAACAACCACCGTTAATGATTCTACACTACAACAAATATGGCTTTTAGTGACAGATTATAAATAGTGACGGTTTCCAAACTGTGACTAAAACGTATTTACTGTGACGGTTTGTGAGAACTGTCACTAAATGTCGGACAAGAATTTCAAAACGTTCGGACATTTCCCATAATACGTTCGAACGTCACAGTAACGTTCGAATGTTATGTATATTTACGTGCGAACGTAAAAAAATTAGCGCGAACGTTCGAACGTTTTAACTATTTACGTGCGAACGTGAATATATTAGCGCCAATGTTCGAACGTTAATGTGATAAAGTTCAAACGTTATATGTAAAATTACATAAATTAACCATAATATATATTTTTTTTAATAGTAAGGTTGAGTAACGTTATATTAAAAAAAAAATTAAGAGTAGAAATTAAGCTACACAATATATACATTAAATATTTGTGTCCATTACATATGTCGAAAATAAAAAACGTTCGAATGATAAATTTTTACAAATCACTTTCAGAACTGCTGATTTACAAAAGATCGAAACTCCTCAGTCAATGTCTCAACCTTATTGTTTAGCACATCTACATGATGTGCAAGATGTGCGACAGCCTGATCTATATGTGCAATCTGTCTATCGATCTGTCGGTCTATATGCGCCTTCATATCTGTCATCATTGTATCAACCCAAGCAGGTCGCACATCCCCAGCAGATGTAACTCCCGGCTGCTGACTAGTACTCGCCGACGGGCGAGCAACATCGGCCCCAGACTCAGTCGGGGGAACAAGATCTGGCGTAGGACCAGACTGACGCCGAGCTGAGCCTCTCCCCTGTCCAATGCTCCGGCGGTGTGTGGTTATGTCGATAGGGCTCATCTGGTTTATCACCATCTCCTCCGCCTGGAGTGGCACTCCCCGGGCTAGTAATAAGCGGCTGATGATGACTCCGTACGGGAGATTATCCGTGGTAACGATGCTGGCCTCGTAACGGATCCGCTCAAATATAACAAGGGGCAAGTCAATGGACTCACCACTTGCCAAGCCAATCAGGAACTGTGCACGAGCCCGACTGAATGTGCTCTTATGTGCCACCGGGTTTACATTTGTTGCAACAAAAATGTGCAACATGCGAAAGAAAGGCAGCAGCTGATTCTGGCTGAAGGAGTTCGGCCTATCGAGCTTTGTGCGGTCCATGCCAGTGAGGATGTAGAAATCCTGGTCCCGCTCATCGTCACCAACCTCAGCAGCAATAGGATCGCCCTCGGGTCGATCTTCTTCATGACTGGGCATAAACTCAACAGGGCCCGAAGATGAAGCAGAAGCAGCTGGATCTGCCTCGAATATGCCTGGGGAAAATGCAGCTGCTATGTCATCAGCCTGAGCAGCTGTCGACTCAGGTAGCATACGCGGAATCTGGAGCAAGTCGGCGAGAACATCCGCCGAGAACTGAAACTGTACACCGCGTACACTGAGAGTATGGGATGATGCATCGTTAGGCATGGTGGCCATCCCAATGTAAAACTCTCGAACCATTGTGGGGTAAATCTTTCCCCTCAATGTGCATATGGGGCCCCAGCCTCTGGTGACGAAGACGTCTCTCAGCGTCTTTCGCTCCCAGCTGAGCTCATCAAACTCATTATTGAGGATTTCTCGTTCCCCCATAACAGTTCGTGCCCCCAGTCGAGCGATGTCCGGATTGCCTCCATCCCTCCCTCGCTTCCTTGTCGTCATATACTGAGCCATATCCTGAAAATAAAAAAAAATATATAAGTTATAACATTTTAAAAAAATGATTATAATCACATATACATACGTATTATGACATATATGGATTATACTAAAAATTAAAATATCATCCTTATAAATTTACATAATTTTGCGAGTAAAACTTTTAAAGAAACTCACTTTTTCAATATATAAAATAATAATACCTAAAAGAAACAATATAAAAAAATTTTATATTGTAAACGTTCGAACGTTAATACAATGTACGTTCGCACGTTAAAATACGTCCGAATATACAAAGATGAAACGTTCGGACGTTTTTATCGAACGTTTCATTCAAACGTTCGATAAAAACGTGCGAATAAGTTCATTACGTCCGAACGTATTACCTAAACGTTCGGACGTAATGAATTTGAATCGTCATACGTTAGGACGTTCTTACTAGCCGAAGAAGACCAACGGATTACGTTCGAACGTTTTATCCAACGTTACGTTAAAGCGTTGGATAAAAACGTTCGCACGTAAAACTAATACGTTCGCACGTAACAATATAACGTGCGAACGTATTGAATACAAAAGGTCACACGTTCAGACGTTGTGTCATGACGTCCGAACGTTACGACACGGAATCGCTGAGTCGACTCAGCCATTACCGAAAGCTTCGAAACGCATGTTTCGAAGCCACAAACAACCAAAATATGAATTTCAAAAGATGGGAAATGTTTCTACGGTCCTATTCTATCATTTTACTGCGAATGGTGGCCGGAAATGCAAGTTTTATAACCGGGCTACGGTGGGTTTCGAATTTTTGAAACCCACCGATTAAAAGCAAGGAAATAGAAGAGGGAGAGGGCACATTACCTTTTAGTGACGGTTGCGGTGGCGGATGGCGACGGTTGTGGCGGCGTGCGTGGCGGAGAGGATGAGAGAGTTTGAGTTTCCGGACCGGTTTCGTACAAGTTATGGCCTGGAAACCGTCGTGCCTGGCCTTATATACAGTTAACGTCCGAACGTTAATTAATTAACGTTCGGACGTTAACTCCACATGCGAGCGTGCGTCTATTATGTTCGGACGTCAATCAAAACGTCCGAACGTTTTGGTTATAACATTCGAACGTTGTTACACTATATATTATATTATATATATTATATAATATATATAATGTAATATATATTATATTACCTATATATTACTATATAATATGATATATAATATATAATATTATATATTATATAATGTATAATATTATATACGTATAATATACGTATATTATATACTATATAGTGTTATACTATATAATATATAGTATATTACACTTATGTTCTATATAGTGTATACTATATAGTGTTATAGTGTATGTAGTTTTAATACGTATATAGTGTTATATACGTATTATTGAAACCGTTATTATATAGTATATATTATATAGCACTTTATAATGTTAATATATATAGTATATATTATATAGTAGTATTATATAGTTATTTAACACTATCCAATACTATAGTGTATATACTATAGTATCTATATAATAACTATAGTATATTATATAGTAATTATATAGTCTATAATATATATATAGTATATACATATAAAGTATATGTATAGTATACTAAGTATTACACTATATTTGTAGTATATATACTATATTATATACAAGTAGTATATATAACATAGTACTAGTACTATATTATATCTATAATATATTTACTATATAATATATTATACGATATTATATAGTTATTATATATAGATAACATACTATATAATACTTATACTATATTATAGACTATAATATAGATAATATAGTATATAATACTTATACTATATTATAGACTATAATATAGATAATATATTATATAATATTTATACTACATTAGTATATAACTATATTACTTTAATATAGTTATTAGATATACTATATTAAAGTATACTATACTAGGATAATATACAATTTTTCCAATATAATATATTATAATATACTTGTTATAACTATAATATATAATAAGTATATTATATATTATAGTTATAATATAATATATATTTTATATATATTATATTTATATAAAGTTATATAATATATATAGTACATTCTTATATAATATTTATGTTATATATTATATAATTGGTACAAATTATATATTAATTAATATTGTATAATTTATAATTTAATATATAAGTATATTATGAGGAATATACTAAATATATAATATGTAAATAATAATATTAACGTTCGAACTTAAATTATGACGTTCGGACCTTATAATAAATTCGGAGGGAAATTTCCCGCTTAAACCAAATTTGCACAGTACGTTCTAACGTACTATTTTAACGTTCGAACGTTACTGACAAATACGTTGGATGGACGTACATACGTGCGAACGTACTGTATAATTATTGGGCGGGATAATTTTACGTTCGAACGTTAATGCATAAACGTTCGAACGTAAAATCAAACGTCCGAACGTTCATTAATGAACGTCCGAACGTTAATTGCATAACAAGCAGAAAATAAAACTTTCACGCACGGGAAAGCAGATTCATTTCTGCTTTCCTCCGTGCGTGTTAGAGTGAGAGACAGAGAGAGTTTTAGAGAGACGGAATACTAAAGGAAGTGGAAAGCAGTGGGGAGAGAGAGTTTTAGAGAGAGGAAGAGAAGAAGTGGAGGGTTATAGTGAGTATATGTTTGCAAAGGTATTTTTTTAAGCATTAAGGTAAATGGTTTTTCTCATTTTTTATTTGTAATATACATGATAATTATCAATATTTTATTTCATATATATTTAACTAACTAGTATTGTGTATTTTTTGAAGGATCATTTGTTGTGAATTGTTGAGAAGTTGTGATTTTTGAAGAAGAATTTATTTAAAGCACAAGGTATATATACTAAACTCTATTGTTATATTTTATTGTGGATATAATTTGTGATTAAGTTTGTGTTGTTTGGATGAATTAAAAAGAAAAATTATTGTTATTGAATATGTTTATTCTTAATGTGATAATGTTTTAGTATAGTGTATGTTTTTGAATAATAATTATTTGTTAGTTTATGTGTCTATTTTAGTAATTTGTTGTTATAAAAGAATATATATAACAATTTATTTAATAAATAAATTGTTATATTATTTGTGTAAGAATAACAATTTTGGTATATAATTTATTGGATGATCATAATTATAAATTATAATATTACAATTATAACTATTATATATATAATTAGTTAAATAACTAATATAATAAATTATCACATGACCCTAAGTATCAATTATAAGGCATAACTATTTAGTATATATAAAAAATCGTATTACTAAAATTATAATATAAATAAGTATTATAAAATAATAATACTTATTTATCTAATAGCTCAATAATCCTAAATATTTTATCTAATAATATATAGTATAGAGTATATTAGTATTAATCCATAATAATAATTATCATGTAATGTATAGTATAAAAAAATGATTAATAAGAAATAGATAAGTAATTATAATAATAGTTACTTATTTAATAACTATATTTTATTATAATAATTATAATAATTTTGGCAATAATAGTAATAATTATATAATAACTGATATTGTTTAAGTGTTATCAATAATAATTTTGGCAATAATAGTAATAATTATATAATAAGTGTTATTAGTAACTTATATTTGTAATTATAAGATATTTTATAGTAGTGTTATATATTATATAGCTGATAAATGACATATAATATAATAAATAAGGAATTATATAAGTCTACAAATAATTTCTAAGTGTTATCAATCATTAATAATATAAATATTATTAGTACATCGGAATAATTCAAACAATGTGCGCTAATTTATTGTTGACTTTTTTGTTAGATATTGTATAACATTGAATAAATAACCTTAGACCCGTTTGGGAATTAGTGTACATTGAGGTGTACATTAATTCCTGAATTGTCCAGTGTGGACAGTTTGAGATTATATTATCTATATTGCACATAAACGTTATTCATACTTTGAACGTTTAGTATGAAATTTCGGTGTCTTCCTCATTTGTTCTTTGGGTATACTGTTCTTAGGGTCATAATCCCTATATGTGAACATGTATACTTGGAGAACTATGGGGAAGTGCTGCCGAAATTTTTACTAACATTCAAAGTAGTAGAGTGACGGGAATTGTGCAATATGGAGAATATAATCTCGAATGGGATAGGACCAACTACCTTGAGAAAGAGTACTTTGAACATGATGTATCATGACATGCATGTGTATTTAACTTTACCTTAATTACTAAAAAATTAGATGTTTTTAGAAATGGATAAAAGTTGGATGCGTCTACGCGATAGACTTGGAAAAGATTACATACCCTATGCGCGTGGAGTAAGGGCTTTCATTGATTTTGCAAAGGCGTCTGCTGATAGTCGTGGTTACATTAAGTGTCCATGTCGAGGTTGTAAAAATTTGTGTGCGATCGGATTGGATGAAGCTGAAAGTCATATATTTGTGAATGGTATGGATTTGGGCTATACTCGATGGGTACTGTATGGTGAGCCGTATGCTGAATCAGCGGATGACTTATTCAGTCAGCGGGAAAATTTGCACAACGTGGATGATGATTATGAGTGAGATGAGATGGAGGAGATGTTGAGTGACATTGGAGCTGGGATGTTTATGGATGAGGTTGACGACAATGGCTCAAGTGGGCGACGGAATGATTCAGATAATTTTCCAGAAATGTGGGAAGATGCAAAGCATGAGCTTTATCCAGGTTGTACAAAACATTCTAAAATGTCGTTTATTGTGCGGTTGCTTCACATAAAATCATTGTGTGGAATGTCAACCAAAGCAATTAACATGGTATTAGACTTATTTAATGAAGTGCTTCCCGAAGGATCTGCATTGCCGAAGAACTTTTATGAAGCGAAACAATTGAGAAAGGGATTAGGATTTGAGTATAAGTCCATACATGCGTGCAAGAATGATTGTGTTTTATTTTGGAATGAGAACGAGGAGAAACAAGCATGTCCTGTATGCGGAGAGTCGAGGTGGAAGGATAAGAAAAGCGTTCCGGTTAAAGTATTGCGATATTTCCCATTGAAACCCCGGTTGCAAAGATTATACATGTGTAAGAAAATAGCTCACGATATGAAGTGGCACAAAGAGAAAAGAGTTCAAAATGATGGATTTATGAGGCACCCTGCTGACTCACTTGCGTGGCAATCTTTCGATAATCAGTATCCAGAGTTTGGGATAGAAGCAAGGAACGTGCGTCTCGGACTCACAACTGATGGATTCAACCCTTTTGGAAATATGAGTACAAGTTATAGCACTTGGCCTGTAGTGTTGATTCCGTACAATCTTCCACCATGGAGGTGCATGAAGGTGCCCAACTTTTTGTTAACTTTGCTTATCCCCGGCCCGAGATCACCTGGGAATGACATTGACGTATATTTGCAGCCGTTGATTGAAGAGTTGAAAGAGTTATGGGAAGCAGGCGTCAGAACTTATGATGCATCCACATCAACAACTTTTCAGATGCATGCTGCGGTAATGTGGACGATAAATGACTTTCCGGCATATGGGAATCTTTCTGGCTGGAGTACTAAAGGAAAGTTAGCGTGTCCGACGTGTAATAAAGAAACTACTAGTGAGTGGTTAAAATATTCTCAAAAGTTGTGTTTCATGGGTCATTGACGTTATCTACCAACTAATCATGCATGGAGAACAGAATCCGCTAAGTTTGATGGACGCGTAGAAGATAGAATTGCGCCAAATGAGTTGTCTGGGGAAGAGATCCTGGAACAATTGGTACATGTGGCAGCGAACAATTTTGGCAAAGGTCGGGGAAAGAACAAGAGAAAACGAGGCGTAGTAGAATTGAATTGGACAAAGCGTAGTATTTTTTTTTAGTTGCCGTATTGGTCGTCCTGCATGTTGCGACATAGTTTGGATGTAATGCATATTGAGAAGAATATTTGTGATAATATACTGGGTACATTGATGAGCATCAATAAAAAGACGAAAGATACGATTAAGACAAGGAAAGATCTTGAGAGAATGAGAATTAAACATAATTTGCATTTACAAGTGGATGGTGAGAGGGTGGTCATGCCACATGCATGTTTTACAATGACAAGGGAGGAGAGGATGGACTTCTGCAAATGGTTGCAAGGTGTGAAGTTGCCAGATGGTTATGCTTCAAATATCAGTAGATGCGTAAGTCATGATGACTGGAAAATTGGTGGATTGAAAAGTCATGACTGTCACGTATTTTTACAGAAGTTATTACCGGTGGGAATTCGTGGGAAGCTAACATCTCCTGTACGTGTTGCCATAACTGAACTGTGTATGTTTTTTAAGGATTTGTGTGCTCGGGTAGTGAAGCGAGATATGCTGCAGAAACTGGAAGAAGACATTGCTACTATACTATGTAAATTTGAGCAAATCTTTCCACCGTCATTTTTTGATGTCATGGTCCATTTAGCAATACATTTACCTCGGGAGATCATGTTGGGTGGACCAGTACAGTTCCGTTGGATGTATCCAGTTGAAAGATATTTAGGTCGACTGAAGCGCACTGTTGGGAATAAAGCCAGAGCTGAGGGTTCAATAGCAGAGGCCTATATACACGATGAATGGTTAACATTTTGCTCTTTATATCTTCGTGGTGTTGAGACACGATTTATTCGTCAAGAACGAAATGCTGATCTTGCTGCTCCGCCTTCTCGTGAGCTATCAGTGTTTTCTCAGAATGTACGACCTTTGGGTGCACAAACGGGTTACAATTTACTTGATACAGAGTTGGGTAAAGTTCGGTGGTACGTACTAAATAATTGTCAGGAGATTGATCACTATCTCAGGTATGTCGTTGTACAAGGTTTAAATAATTCTAAAGATTATATACAACTTTAACTATTGTTATGTAAAATAATATGATAATATATACTATACAGTGAGCACATGGACAAACTTAAGATGGAAGGCGTCGAGGATATAGTGGCAAGACACGAGTCAGAATTTTCTAGATGGTTTGAACAACGTGTATGAACTAAACTCTATACTATATGTTACATGATGAAAGTTTTAACTCTAGCTAATATTTAATAAATGACATTATTTAAATTGTTAGATATTGGAACAACGTGCTCGTGATCCCGAATCAATCTCTTTTGAATTGTATGCATTGGCCCGTGGTCCATCAAACAGAGCACTTCAATACACTGCATGCACAGTTCGAGGTTATAGATTCCATACTCTGGACCGTGAACGTAATAGAAAAACTCAAAACTGTGGTGTCTTGGTCGAGGGGAGTCATGGAATAGATGATATTGATTATTATGGTGTCATTCGTGATATTATCGGATTGAAATATCTGGGTGGGTCTATAACATATGTCTTCAAATGTGATTGGTGGGATCTAAGCGGTGGTCGGGATTCGATATATAGGGATAATCATTTTACGAGTGTCAATACTGCATCTAAATGGTACGAAGATGATCCATTCGTACTGGCTTGTCAAGCTACTCAAATCTATTACTTGATTGATCCAATGAAAAGTGCTGATGAAGATAGTGGAGAGATAACTTGGCGAGTTGTACAAAAATTTGTCCCTCGAAATATATATGAAGTAGGAACGAGTGCAGATTACGATAATAGTGGAGATGAAGATGACACTCTAAATGTAGAGGCCTACCAGGAAGATGGAGGAGGGGGTATTAACTTATTTGTTGACCTCGGTGCACTCGAGTTGCTCCCCTTATGTAGAGATGACGTCCCACTCATCCATCTCGACCCGTCTTCATTAAATTATCACTCAATTGAAGAAAGTGAGAAAAGTACAGAAGAAGAGTCAGAAGAAGAAGACGAACAAGAATCCGGGGGGGAAGTGGATAAGGATGACGAACAAGAGCTTGATGATGATGACGAAGATGTTATACAGAGACATTCTAAAACAAACATGGAAAATACATCTGAAGATGAAGACTAAAAGTACTAAAAAGTTTATTCATATACAACCATTATAGAATTTTATAATAAATATAAATTTATTCTAATAATATTTTTTTGTTATATATAATCATTTCCAAGTATGCCGCCAAAAAGACAAAGGAGAAATGTGCCTCCTCCACCGAGTCCAAGTCCTGAACCCATTGAGGACTCCCCACCTGAGGAGTTTGTTCCCGAAGATGAAGTTAACATTACAGAGAACGATGCACAGTCGACACCTACCGGTAAGGAATGTTTACGTTAATACTATATATACTTGAAGATGTTTGTTTCAATAAATAATATATATAACCTTCAAAATTATACTATCATCTATTAGTTGATGAACAATTGGCTCGTCGCGGTCGTGGCTATACACGCGGCATCTCACTTGAGAAAAATCGAAGGCATGGTAAATTGAAAATCACAATTCCTGATAATTCCACTGGAGGAGTGAATGATAGTGAAGCAGCACTTTCCTCCTATATTGGCACAGTAATTCGAGCTTACGCTCCATTTTATGTGCGCTCCTGGAGAGATGTGCCGAATGAGATTAACGAACACATTCGGAGTCGTGTGCTGGTGAGTTTACTTATTATATCATTTTTTTCACCTACATTAGTTTATTATATTTTTAACGTTCCTAATTTATAATTAGGATGAATTTGACCTCGACTTTGGTCGTAGCGAGGATTTGAGAACTGTGAATGAGTTAATGGCTACACTATTCCGACGTCACAAGGGACGATGTCACGACCATTTCAAGAAATTTGAGACGTTTGAAGAGGCTGCACAGTCCCCTTTCCAGCAGATGAAATTAGATGACTGGATAAAGTGTTGTGATCTTTTTGCCTCTCCAGAATATCAGGTATTCTAGAATTATTTTCTATAATTATTTACATTTATATTTGTTGTTTATATTATATGTATGTACATATATTACAATTAACGGTGAGAATTATTTTTGTAGCACTTAAGTTCTACAAATGCAAATAATAGATCTGCTCTGACTATTCACCATCGTGCTGGTTCAAGATCATTCCATCCTCTTGCTGAAAAAATGGTAATTAATAAACGTAATAATTCATATTTTTTCTTATTATTCTTTTATATAAGTACTAATATTGTCTTTTTCAAATTGCTAATGTCATTTTCTTAGAAACGTGATGATCCTGAAAACTTTTCCCTCATTCATGTCTATGCTGCTGCTCACACTAATGAGCATAGTGAGTGGATGGATCCTGCAGCTGCAATTAATTATGTAAGCGGTGTTCCTTTTGTTGAATAAATTATGTAACATGTGATTAAATTATTTTTTATTTGTATTTCTTTTAATATGTTACTTATTGTGTGTTTTGATCTCTCAAACTGCAGGGAAAAATGATGGAGATGCAGTCAGCTTCTGGGGATTCCTCTCCTAGTGACTTGGACATTTTTTCACAGGTGTTTGGGCCCAACTCTAGTATGGCAAGAGGTTTGGGACGATCTTTCAAGCATTCCGGTTCATCTTCCTCAACCTCATTGACATCATAAATTAATAATCTTACCAAAGATTTAGAAGCTGCACGACGCGAGAATGAATATATGAGGTCTAGACAGCAAGAGTTGGAGTCCCTCTTAGAGCGACAGTCTCATTTAGAGACGAGTTTGCAGGACCAACAAAGAGAACATGAGGAAAGAATCCGTAGTGAGGTCCAAGAGCAAGTGCAGCGGGAGATGATGCTGCAAATGGAGCGTGTTATGTCATTGCAACAGAATCGTGCTGGGCGAGGAAAGAAAAAGAAATGAATCTTATTTCTGTATTACGTTTTTTACATCTAATTTGAAAACAGTTTCAAACAATATTGGTTGTGAAATATGTACTGTAATGTGAAACAATTGGTTTGTTTATTAAGTGGATGAGTTTAGCATTTCTGATATGTACGTTCGAATGTAAAAAAAATACGTTTCAACAGTATTAAACGTTCGAAAATACGTTCGAACGTAACCTTACAAAATAGTAACAAAACGTTCGAACGTTTAACCCAATTTAAAAAAGCGTTCGAATGTCAAAAAAGTTTAACGTTACAAACATCCGAACGTACACTTTACGTTTGAACTCTACTCACTTAACATTCGAATTAACGTCCGAACGTCATGATACAAACGTTCGGACATTATTTCATTTTCGTTGGATTCGAGATTCGAACGTAACGTTCGCACGTATAAACGTTCGAACGTTTACATTATACGTCCGAACTATAATCAACTAACGTTAGCTTTTCTCGTTCGGATGTCAGCTCCTCCTTTTTACGTTCGAACGTATAATTTTAAGTTCGAACGTTATATTCTGTGACGGATTCTAACCGTCACAGAAAATCATACGTTCGAACGTTATTTCAAACGGCACATCTCCAACCGTCACTAAAAATATTTTTAGTGACGCTTGTACAGTAAACTGTCACCAAATGTAATCTGTGACGCACATTACGTGACAGTTGTTGTGACGGTCAGAAACCGTCACTAAATATATTTCGTGACGTTTTTTGCATTTCTTGTGACAGTTTCATCTGTCACTAAAACCTATTTTTGTTGTAGTGATCACCATGTGAGCTAGCTAATTGGAAAACAATAGAACCATTGTATTGATGTAAAAATGCAAAGATAGAAAAATATCTGTCAACATTACATAATTTGCATTGCACCGACTAATTAGATACACGAATTAACCGTCTTCCAATGATGAGTACTAGATATATGCGACACGTACGTGATAATACAATGATGTTGTTCCAGTCATGTTCATTTCACCAGTACTAGAGATCATATGCTTCCTTACATTAATTATGGGTTTAGTTATAGTTTTCATACACAGAATCCAGATTACTAGTGGGTGGTTGTTTTTTTCTTTAAATCCAATTTCGATCGAATCGTTTTGAGGCATCTATATATATATATATATATATATATCTATCTTTAGATCAATACACAGATGTACGTACGTACAAATCTTTGATCAGAAAGAAGGAAAAAGTCAAGTCCATTAATTTTGGTTATTGGTGAAAGAATCAAAGGATCGAGCTTAATTGTCATTTGGGTATTGGTGGTCCGGGTACTGGACCATGCAGGTTATTATGGACGAAGAAAAAAACAGAGAGAAATTGCTGATCGGGCATGCAGATTGCAGATGGCTAGAAGTAGTTAATTTGTGGTCCTCAATATTGAAGTTTTGAAGAGTAATTTCTGAATGATCAATAGCTGAAAAAAGACTTGAATTTGGTCAAAGTCTTTTGATCTTTAAATATCAAAGAGATATTCGTTTTTATTGCACTTATTATAAATTAAAGATGCTGAGTTCTCTCACAATATCTATCCAATAAAACCACCACTTTCTACCTCTAATATGGTGACAAGTTGGATGATAGTTCGGGAAGCAAACTTTCGTACGAACCATAATATAAAAAATAATGATTAATTATGATACTATTAGGAAAAAATATCTCCAAAAATTCTTGAACGTTGTTCCAGTTTGGATAGTTAAAATATTTTATCTCATTTTATTTCTTTTTATTATTATAATTTTTTTAAATTTTCACATAAAATATAATAAAAATTTTAATTTTTTTAAATTCTAAAATAATAATAATATTAACAAATAATATTTTATTTAATTTTCATCTCAACTCCTCTGTTCTTAACTTACTATCTAAATGACACCTAACTTAAAGAGAAATAGTAAATATTTATTACTTTCCATGTAGATTTTTTAAATAGTTTTAATTTTTAATAAATATTATAAGATTTATTCAATTCTTATATTTATCTATCTTGTATCTAAAGTTCTCATCAAATTCTAATAAGAAATTAAAAGAATGTCGGCTCAATTGCTAGAGTTGTATTTAGAATATAAACATAAACAAAATTAAAAATTTGGTAAATGACCATACCTTATTCTCAAAAAGAAAACTAAATAATGGACTACTAAATGTACAGTTGTACGTCATCCATAAAGCGATTAAACTTCTTTATTGGTGCTTTCATGGTATGTTTGGTGCTTAAAACATGTATTTTGATGTTGGAGGAATATTAGCAAGAAGACATTAAAATGATGTCAAGTTACTATTAAGTAAGTCCTTATCTTAGAACAATAGAGAAAAAATCTTTATTTAACAAGAACATTTTCTCAACCATATGATCTACCATATTTTAATTATTATAATTACCAGCAGATATGGATAAAACTATTTTTAAGACAAAAAAAATTTGTATCCTTCACCATTAACTACTATAATCATTTCTTAGAAATGGTTTAATATTTCATATTCAGATAATCTATCTATATTCCATTCATATAATATATCTATTGTAAAAATAAATTTTATTATATATTCCTTTTCTTCGAATTACATATCAGGTGGGGCAAGCCTCAGATGATAATATATATATATATATATATAATGTAGGGATATACAAAGTGGAATCATTCAAATATAAAAGTCCCCGTCATGGGTATAAACCAAAACTTCACCTATCTTACCCAGTAGACTGTGCCAAAGAGCTAGCTAGACATTGGGGCCTCTTCACAAGAGACAAGCAGCATTAATTTTGACCGGTTGTGAAGATTGTCCTACTAATTATAAAAGCACATGCACGGTGCACATAGATAAGAAAAGGGCTTGTCCCGAAACGTTTATAACGTGTCGTTAATTTGTAACTGGGTCCAGCTTTCATTTTAGAAATAATAATTGATCGATTTATATCTCATATCACATTTATTTTTTAATTTTTTTATAAAAAAATTATTTATAGAGAATAAGTAAAAGAATGTAACTAATTTAATAAAAATAAAATAAAAAATAATAATAATATTAAAATATATGATATAAAATGATGAGAGAAAGACACGAGAAATATGGTACGTACCATGCATGTGAAATAATAATAATCAACGTGGATAAATAGAAAAGTTAGGCCTGGACTCCAAAGCTTTTTCGGCTGGAAAGAGCACTATTTGTTGTTCACATGGAGTGATAAGCACAGTTTTAGAACAAGAAATAATGCATGTGATAGGAGAGTGCCCATGGTCTACTACTAGATCATGATCGAGTAGCAAAGTCAAGGATTAATTTATCTCTGTAGAGGATCGAGGTTTTGTTGTTATTTGAATAATTTAAATGACAATGGAACCTAGCTAGCTAGCTAACATTTATATTGACATATTCCAATATTCCATACATACAACAAATGCACATATGAACACCCTCAATCTCACATAATCAGCATATAGTTTGAGTAGCTAGCGCGCGCACACGTATATATATATATATATAGAACGAAATTAGAACCAGTTTTTGCCTTTATTTTGTAGCTTAATTAGTTAAGTATACGCTATCTAAATATTAAGAGTATTTTAGATGATCTATAAATAGTAATTAAAATAATAATAAATAATTTATAATTAAAAAAATATGAGAATAGTTCAGAGCAATTGCGTTCTCAAAGGATCAAACCCTTAATATCTCCATTTTGGACTCCAAAAGCACTTGCCTACACACACGCATATATATATATATATATATTAATTATACTTTTTCTCCATAAAAAAAAAAATTATACTTTTTCATAAGAAGCAAAAATTAGTCAACTCACTACAAGAAAAATAGATTTTTACGACCAAAATTTTGTAATTAAAATGATTATTTTTGATGAAAACGTAAACTCATTTCTCTTGTAGTGGTCACTTGTCACCATCTACAAAATCAAAAGGATGATGAGGTTGTTCGGTATATATGATATCGACTACTGATCAATTAGTGGTCGTTCGTTAGCTTATGAAAGATGAGAAAGGTTTATAATCCCTTTACATATTATATAGATTTGGACATGTCAGCCACTCATGATCACCACTATCAATTAGTGGACAACTTATATATTAGTGCACAAGTTGTTATAAAATATAAACATGCGCTGATCTGTATATATAACAAAAAAAAAAATGTAACAATAGCTATATTAATTAAATGCTTATTAAGTTATATTCGTTTAATTTTGTTGGAATAAAAATGAATTTCAAATTTATTATTGAGTTCTATTTTATATTTACTATCGTGAATTCTTTTATTAATCAGAAATTTTTTAGAATTCCTTAATTGATTTCTTCTCTTTCCAATTAATTAACGATTAGTTATTTAATTAATAACTTCAATATTATATCATTTTAGTTAGTTATGCAAAATTATTAGCTCGTATTTTGTATTAAATCACATATGAACTATTTGTAATTTATCTAATTAATTATGACTTTATGTTCAATATTTGATTCTACAGACTTGGAGTATATACACATAACTAAATATAGCTTATATTATATCAACAAAACTTATATTGCAAATATTTTTTTTTAAGAGAAACTATCATCATTCATTCATTAGAGAAACTTATATCTATGATCAGATACCTTCTTAGATGTCCTCATATCAAACATGACATCATAAACCAAAATAATGCATTTGGAGCTCTACAACCACAACTTTCCTAACGATTTTTAACTTGTGAATCTATTTGTACCGTACATGTCCCTCGAGAGTTGCCAAAAAGCTGTAGTATGTCTTTTTCGACCTTGAAGAAAGCAAAATAAAACTAGGTAAAAGAAATATTAAAATTTTACCCATTGCAAAGAATTTAAATGCCATATATTGCATTAATTGAGAAAATTGTTTCCTCAACTCCTTAAATAATTTTGATATTCTCATTATAAATTATAAACAATAATGAAATTTACGCATATCTATACAAACTGAGTCAAGCCAAACCAAGCCAAGTATATATGCGCACGTTAGACTCCTTCAATGAAAAGAGCGTAGATTATGTACAAGTTGCTTTCTTCTTTATTAATTATTAAGAGTATAATCTCACATAGTTTGTGTATAGTAATAATATTTTATAAATAACAGCGAATAATGGTAAAAAGTCTGAAAGCATCATAGAACAATTATATTCTCAATCAGACCATGACATGACTTATCGAGCTTGAGTATATTAATTCATTTACACCCTAATTATTTTCTTCCAAATAGATTGATAGAAATTTACAGTTGATTCCTTCTTCTTCTTCTTCTTCTTCTTCTTCTTCTTCTTTTAAATGTTTAAATGAAAAAAGGTCCCTATTCCTGAGGTCATTCATGATGTGGCCTACTAACAAAAAATCCTGAACTGTGTCTAATTAGACATTCAAACAAAGAAATTTCTTTCTTTGAATGTCTACGGGACTTTAAAGTCCGTAGACATGCATGTATATGGTGCAATATCAATATTATTGACTCAGATGGCATATATATAGTGGCTCGAGGAGTCTTGGTTGGAATATGGGCTCATCTGTCTTTGTCATGTGCGGTCATCTAATTATTTTCAGAAAAGAATATATAGCCAAGAGCATTGTTTTTTCTACTTCGTGTTCTATGGCCACAAAATTAGTGTTTTTTTTTTTTTCCAAAGACCCTTCGATATTACGGTACACACACGAGGTAGGTGTCGGCACAAACTTCTCGTCTGTATTCTCCACAAGGTTTCAGAGAACGGCCATGATCAGCTGCTAATTTCCTTTATTATCATCGATTGGCTACGTAAGAATCGATGGATAAAAACATCACATGATATTATAAAACTTATTATAGTTATCTTACAGTACTTACTATTTATATATCTAACTTATCAAAAGTGATATATATATATATATATATATATTATACTTTATGTAATCTAACTATAAAAAAAATAAAAATAAACAAATTTAAAGAACTTAGAATATCGTAATAGAAAATTACTACAGTTACAAATTATAACAATCAAGTCACGTCAGTTTAATTTGTCAGTTTGTAAATTTAATTTTATAAAAATAATTTACGGCTAAAGTATTTCTCGTCAAAATAATTCTCACTAATGGATCAATAAGATGCGGGAGTGGGTCAAATTCTCAGGAATTTTTTCATTGATAATAACAAGTTACAACGAAGACAGACAGACATGTTAACCATTATGCTGCAATTACGGCAGACAGAAAAAAAAAAAACTGAGGCTATATACAGTTTTCATTTCACATTCCGTCTTCTGTTTTACTGACTTTACAAGACAATGGGGTTTTACCTAATTAATTTATGTTTTCTTTTTCTTTTTCTTCTTTTTTATGATGTGTAGTCGGGAAACGTTCGTCCACCACATAGATCTTTGGGTTGCTTGCTGAGTTTCTGATCGATAAAAAAAAACAATTCTCAATAGCAGACGAAATCTTTCAAATATTTGGCCGGTAGAAAACTTAAAATCATAAGAAAAGGAAGCTATGGTTGATTAATGCATGGTTGCTAGTTTTGTAATCAAGAGACCAATGATTCCAAAAAAAAAAAAAATCTTTCTTATTTTGAAATCCCCACATACGTTCCTGTTTGTGATTTTCTAGTGAAGAAATCTGCCGGAAAGACAATATTGTAGAAGAAAAAAATGAGAGAGAGAGAGAGAGAGAGAGAGAGAGAGAGAGAGAGAGAGAGAGAGTTTGCAAATGCAATATGCATGGTCATGCAGCTTCATTAGTTGAAGAATGTCCTGATCATCAAAAAATGCGTTTCAGATCAAGAGAAAGGTTGTTCCTATATATGAATGATGTGCAGTACTAACGATCGAACAACCACGTATACGTCACTTATGAAATTTTTTTCTTCCTATTTCATTCAAAGTCCTGGACATGACAGCTTGGATCAGTAATATATATGCTGAAACACGATTGTTGAGATGATCAATTGCACGAGGTTCTCGTAAGACATGACTAGCTAGCGTTAATCAACATCATAGATAAATATATACTCAACTTGACTCGCTACCAATAATAATTATGAAGACCTCTGATCCCGACTACTTCTGTTTGATTTTTTCAAATTTGTAGTACTTGCAAAAACTCGATCCTTGGGTCGCCCAAATTAATTCTTTGATCCTGCCCATCAGAATTTGACCTTTAATTTCTAGCTCAATACACACACACACACACACACATATATATGGTTGGAGTAGAAAGTTTTGATCATTTTGTAGAACTAATAAACTATTCGGTCAACAATGGCATGATCATGATGCGTACTGATCTACCTATTGTAACAAAGAAAATATTGTAATGCATGCGATTGCATAGGCTCTAAAAATCATTAATCCAGTTGAAAGAAATTAGTAAGTAAATGATACGTCTTACACGACTACTTTTATAATTTTTATACTATTTAATACAATATTATTATTTTTAAATTTAAACCTATTAAAAGAACTCAAAAAATAATAATATTTCATTAAAAAGTTGTGCAAAAGTTACAATAATTTTGTTGTCTTGTATATATTGTTTTGGAAGAAATTATCTGTTGTAGACTTGATATATTACTGCCTTGACATATATATAACATAGTTTAGAAACTGAGATAAAATAAAATAAAACTCATGATTCTTAGAAGATCTAAAAAACTCAAAAGTAGGGGTGGGCAAAAACTCTAGCAACTCCAACTCCAGCCAGAACCCGCTTTGATTCTGACTCCGTCGGATTCGGAAAAGTTGGAGTTTGGAGTTAGAGTCATAGATGGAGAGTAAAAATAGTCAAAGTCAGAGTTGGAGTTCAGATTTAAACAAGACTCTGGACTAACAACTCCAACTCCGATAAATATAATTAATATATTTAATATTACAACATAAACAAATAATGCGCAATTAGCCTAAGGGTTTCTCCTATTTTTATTAATCTTCATGAGTAGAGTTCGAGCCCACAATGCTTGATAACAAATTCTTTTTAGGCTTTTTAACTAAATCGGCACTATACCCCAACCCCAAACTTATTTCACTATTTCCCACGAAAACAATTTCACTTTCTTCCCCAATAACACCTAGTCACCCACCCTTCAAAGTCACAAATCCAAATAAGCTTATCTCAACCTCTTCAATTCCCACACCATTTCACCACAAGATACTCCCTTTTAGAGTGTTTCTCAAATAAGAAGCACTTTTAGGAAACTGTGCCATTTTGGGGTGGTTAGTTGCTCCTTTCACCTAGTGGAATCAACCAAGAAGGTGGTCGGGATGATGGGGGTGGCAACAATGCCATTAATCGCATGATTAGCAACGGTTTACACGTGGGTTTTCCCTCACATTTTTCAGGCCTGGGCTCAAACTTCGAAATTCCTTGTCCCTCTTTCTATATGCAATCCTCATTTTGTTAGTGACCATGTGTTTGAAGTTCTTTTTAACACCCATTGCATTCACACCTAGAACGTCACCTAGAAGCCCCCATAGAGCCTTCTTCACTTTTCGCCTTTTTGGTGTTGAGAGTCGAGAGAAGCATGGTGCAACAGAGATGGTACGTGCTATTCGACGAAGATGGTGGCTAAATTGAGATCAATCAGATTTATTGGCAGAGGTGAGATTGGTTTTGTTAGGTCGAGAAAACGAATGAGATAGATTAGATTTAAGTAAGATATTTCTTTAATCTTTGTTTGAATGTTGTTAAATATTGTTTGGATAGTAGGAAAGTGGGAAGAAAAATGGAAAAAAAAAAAAAAAACCCTAATTCCGAGTTGGGCTCCAACCTCTGATCGGACCGGAGTAAAACTTCGACTCCAATCGGAGTCAGAGTTGAAGCACATTTTGACCTCCAATCCTAATTAGAGTCGGAGATCAAAAGTGGGCATTCCAACTTTGTCAAAGTCAGAGCCTACCCCTACACAAAAGAAAAAGCCTTCTTTGTCAATCTTGTGCAATAACATAGATAAATTCGATGAGCAAAGTATTAGAGAGTATATTTTTGCATAGAGCCTAACCATTCACTCATGTCCAATTGATCTAGGAAATCATGATGATCTTCGACCTTTTGAGTTTTAGTCCCTTGTTTGAGGTGAAGCTTTAAATTTTACGTACCTAGATGTTTATACTAAATAGAAGTGTTAAAGCGAAAGAAATTATATAAAAATAATCTCTTAAATTAATGTAAGTTTATATAATACGTTAAATATATTTTGTGTATAAAAATAATTTTATAATGAGGAATTGTCCTTTTTTTTTTTTAATCTTTTTAGACATAAAGAAGACATTTCCTTAGAAATTAGAACTTATCATGAGATCATCTTCTCTTTAGTCACTAGTTCCTATTTAAATCAGTTGTAATCTTTGTAATTAGACTTGTCGGCAATGAAAAAGAAAAAAGAAAGCTAAAATATTAACCATTTCTCAAACAAATAATTGGCTTGGAATGCTACTGTAGCTTTTGCTTATGCCTTTTGAGGTAAGGATAATGCTTTATCTACGTAAGGTGGCCACCGATTGTATTTTTTATTTTTTTAATATATATTTTTATATTTTTTTATTTAATGATTAAAAAAATATTTTTAAATGATAAAATATATATTAAAAAAAATTATTTTACCTTTTTCGGTAGTCATCTTAGATGACGTTTCTCTATAGACGTAGGAGCGTCCTTTGGGGGAAATATAAGAAACAGGACCACGCTGTCTATTTCCTTTGCCATAATTTGCAGAAAATTAAAGATTCCGATTTACTAATGTCGATTACTTTTAGCCGCAAAATATATACACAGAAATTGTCTTTTACTCTGATCGTCTCTTTCTTTTACCATCTCCTCCCAAATTTCCAAACCACGTATTGTCAGGACTGAGCTGTCCATAAATCTGTTGAGAAACAAACATCGTATCAATACCAAAAAGGAACTTAAATAAAATATTAAGGCATGCCCAGTTTTTCTCTGCAAAAAGTACCACGAATCCAAATTATTTGCTCGTGAGTTGTGAGCTTTTACAGCAAGTTCCAACCCAAGTCTTGTCTCGTTATGTTCATTCCTTTGCTCCTTAACTATTTTTTTATTTAATTGTTTATAATATATATTCTAAAAACAAAGAAAGAAAGGTTTAAAACCAATCAATGTCTAGGAAATTTCAACTCTTGAACTGTGCGATGCAGATTTGATTTTGATTTGACTCATCCTAACTAATGGATTCCTTTACCATTTATCTGCTAACTGTTTATAAATATATATATATATATATATTTTAGTGCCCCATTTCAGTTGTAGTTGCAGAGTAGTCATCCATTGTGCCTAGCTTGTCATGTGGTGCCAATGGCATCTCATGATATGGGTCCTCTCAACCCATCCAGCATTCTATCTAACCATTTTCTTCAACTAATAATCATAATTACAACGTCGATCACTTTGAAAGATTTCATTCTCTACTCGAGAAGAAAATTGAAAAATGCAACTTTTAATTGATTTACATGTATATATACATATATAAAAGGAAAAATGCTTTAACTTTACAGTTTTAATTTTTTCTGAACTTTAGATCAGTCTAGATCAATAAAAGAGATAGACATATAAATTATAAAATGTGTTTGATTAAATTTATGACGATTATAATAAATTTCTCATACATCATTAAATGCTTTATAAATGGGATCCACTATATATTTTATTTTTCATTCAAAATCCTAAAATTCATATAGAAACTTTAGGGGATGTAAATCAAAGAATATACCAATCTATGATCATGAATGGACTTATTTTGGATTTTTTTTTTTTTTTTTTTTTTTGGATCTCTAAAAAGAAACAAAGAAAAGAAAGAAGAAAACATATAATTTATGGAGGGGTTGCAGTTGATGCAAACTAATCATGCATTATGCTTATAAATGCCATAAATTATGGGTAAAGGTGCTTATGAGCATTATAATCGATTTGGGTCCTCGTTCCAGTGAAAGTATATATTCTCCAAAACACATGAAATTTTCATTTGAATAATAATTAGAGTTATAACACCAATTTCCAAAATGTCATAATATTCTCAACTTATCTAGAAGAAGAGTAGTGAAAATAAAATATCTGAGCCGTCGACTTCAAAAACTATATGAGCATCGAATCAATCCACCATCTTGGTTATAGTGCTCTCTTTGTCACAATCTGCCTATCTAGGCCTAGTGGCAGACTACAGCTTGGTGATAGTCAAATGGAGGAATAGTGGTTACCATCATCTATATATGTGAGAAATGATCAAATTTTCAAGTGATAGCAAATACTCAAGTGATCGACTGCATATTCCAACGTAAGACTAAAAACAAAAAAAGAAAGTCTTCGAACTATACTTACGAGTCGGTAAGTAATCATAAATTATTTTTTAGAAGTTTGTGACAGTTGTGAAAGGAAAAAGAAATTCAAATACCATTAATATTTTCTTTGTCTTAATTATTGGCTGATCGAAAGGTTTCATATCAGCAGCATGCATGTTTAATATGTTAGTCGATAAACAAACTAGCTAGTGAATCACGTGGAGAAAGTCTTCGATCTGTACTTACGAGTTGGGATGCAGTAACATAAATTATTTTTAGAAGTTTGTGACCATTCATGTGAAAGAAAAATGAAATTCAAAATACCATTATTATTATTTTTTTTATCTTAATTATTGACTGATTGAAAGGTTTTCATATGGATATGTCAGTCGATAAACAAACTTGTGAATCGCATGGGACATGCAATCATGTATTTCAAACTTCAAAGCCTCATCCCAAAGGAAAAAGAATCGTACGTTGAGGTCTACATGAGTTTTGATATATCATGATATAGTAGTTCTTGATCACGAAGTGCATGATTGCATGCATGATCTGATAGGTCGAAACCAGTAGTACTAGTACCACTACTTATCAATTGTAGTGTTAGTTGAAACCAGCAGTACACCACCCATACCTTACCTTTTTATCCTTCCATTATTTCTGGTGCTTTTCCAAAACTTATCCATGACCCACGCAATAATTTAATTTGATTGATCATCATGCATGAAACACCCTAGCTAGGCCTCGACATGCCATATATCTATATAATCTAAATATAGGTTTAGCCTTTTGTAGAAGGCCAGAGTTCTAGTACGAATTAATCAAGTCACATATATATGCTATAGTTGATGAACCATTTTCCTATATGTATAGATCGTAAGCATGTCCTTACCAGCAGCTAGAGGAAAAAACTTATTTCAAGGAATTAAGAATATCCAAAGAGAAGAACCTTCTTTGCTAGCTTCCAAAATACTCCATCATTAAGTATATGTCTTGAAAAATAAGGCAATGAAAATAAGATATATGATTAGACCCTAGTTCAAGCTTCCAAAACTTTGAAGTTAGGAGATGATGATGACGGTTTTTTATTTTATTTTATTTTATTGAAGAGGATGATGCAGATCATTATTTGACCTTATATAAGGTCATATGTAATATTTAATAAACTTCAAATTTTGTTGAGTTTGGAGATCAGTATCAACAAGTTAATTCTAGAAAGAGTAATAATATCTCTATATCTCTTTTACTATTGTTTTATTATCCAACTATATTTTTTTTTTATTCTTTTGCTATTTGAATTTGGATTAAAAATCCAAGAAAATTACTTTCTTTTCTTGCATAATCTAAAAGAAAATAAATTCAATCAACTAACTCAATCATGCAATTTAATTAAAAATAAATTTAATTTTATAGAAATTGACTCATAGAGCAAAAACAAATAATGTATAATAAACTATATAAATAGTAAATGAAATATAAGGATATCATTGCCCCCTCCACAAAAATGAGGTATGAACGAGACATGAAAAGAGTATAAAGAGTTTTTTTTTTTTTTTTTCTCTGACAGATAATTAAGCAAGGACACAACAATCTAGCAAGACATTATATGCATATGCGAAATGTTATTTTTCATCTATAATCATACCAAATTAAAATGTGTCATCTCAAACGTTAGTGTGATTGAAAATAACAACATTTAAGATAATAAATAACATTTCTCATAAATTATTATAATTAATGTCACCTTTTGTACTTACCATTCCATTAACTTGAATAGAGTACTTTCTTTTGAAACTACGATCATGTTTGAGATTGTGGTAAGTAATTTAGCTTTTAGTTGAAGGTTATAGTTATAGAGTTTAAATAATAAGCTCTACTATTAAAAAGATATTTACTGCTTATTAACCATATATTTAAAATACTTTTGTTATATTTTTTTGGAAACAATATAATATTCTTTTGTCCACATTATTCTCCAACAACCCATTTTGATTTTATATGAGGTAATCAACTAATGCTATCTAACATTAATTAGGGGTTGATTGTTATATATTTACATGACTTGCGAATCATTGCAAGTTAATTAACTTATAGTTAATGAGTTGAGATTGAAGGATTTGATTGTTTAATTAAATAAGTTAGCTTATGATTGGCTCCTATACAACTTGAGCTTAATTTCAAACAAGATTAACTTAACATGTAACATTAAAAAAATGATTATTGTCACGTAACCAATATAAACATAATATGAGAGTAGTGGGTTAGGGTTGAATAATTTGAACCTTCCAATTATATGGTTCGAGTTGGGGTAACATTAAAAAAATGATTATTGTCACGCAACCAATATAAACATAATATGAGAGTAGTGGGTTAGGGTTGAATAATTTGAACCTTCCAATTATATGGTTCGAGCTGGGGTTGACTCATGATACACAACCCTAATCCGACTTGAAATAACACGAATCGAATATGAAAATGCGAATTGCCAACCTTAGCAATCACTACATATTTTGCAATTATATATCATTCTTCTTAAGAAATATCATTAATTCCATTTATGGAGGTGCTTACGAATTTCAGTGAAGTGAATCTAAATGTAGATGAAAATCTAGATCGAGCATCATCCCATTTAGATAATCATGGAAATTGAAAATGATAAGTAGAATAATAAAAATAATTATATTCAGGCATAGCATTAACTCTATGTATGGCCGGAGCATTTAGATAGACATTATAAGTGGAGGGAATCCAAATGTCTAAAGGCATTTGGATTTCCATCCCATCCGGATACCCATAGAACTTGACAATGACTTGAAGAATAATAAAAAAACAAATCTTATAATAATAGGACATAGCATTAATTCCATTTATTTTGCATTTGATTGGATGAAATCCTAATACTCGTAAGAATTTAGATTCGATCCCATGCATTTTGATAGCTTAAGTGGAGGGAACTTAGATGCTGATCATGGCAATCCCTTATTGAAGGGAATGTGGATTCCCTTCTAAAAAGTCACTACAAGAAAAATGACTTTTCATGTAACTTAAATTGGATGCGAAAAACATAAAATGGTTGCCAAAGTTTTTTTTGCAACTATTTTATATTTTTTGCATTCAATTTAAGTGACACAAAAAGCTATTTTTCTTGTAGTGAGTTTGGAATTCACATCATTTTCACCTCACTAGCTTGGAATATTTTAAATGAAAAAAAAAAGCTTATTACTTTCTTAATTAAATACATAATTTTGTTTATAAAATTTGACTTACAGCCGATTATAATATTGGTTTGATTATTTTGTTTACGTTGCTTGATGACTACAAATATAACTATGTATTCAAGTGCTTGCAAATACAAATGCGAGTTCATGAAATCTTTGTGACATTAATCTTTGGTTAATGAATTTTTTTTTTCTTTTTTCATGAAATCATTTGGATCTTTTTTATTGGATACTTTTCTGTTCGATGTTATTTGGTTTAATGAATTTGTTATGCTACTATTTGGTTAAAGAACTGTATGTTACTTTTTTAACTTGTTGAAAACCAAAATAGAAGAAACATTTGTAAAAGCTTTATATAATGTAGAGGAATATAGGGATGTTTTGAAATAACTCCTAGGATATTTTTAATGAATAAACCAAACATAGATTCTTGACAAAGAATCAAAAGTTAAAGCGTTTGTCGATGGAGATAGTAGTAACGAGAATGAAAATGCTATCAAAGAGATATTAACATAAAGAGTGATGAGGCTAAACAGGTTTGTAGCATACCTATTAGTGAATTGGGAGTCAAAGACAAATAGATTATTGGGGCCACACAAAATCAAGGACTTATTCTGTCATTGGTGCATACTATATGGAAATCAGATCAAGAAGAAGGAAGGCAAAGGGAGAGTCATCAAGGCAAAAATCTAAAAATGCTGGTTGGAAAGAAATGTGAAATATCAATTAATGTGCCAGGGGTGGTTAAAGATTTTGTATGGAAAGCAAGCAATGACATTCTATCAACCAAGAAAAGCTTATTTCATAGGAAAGTTACTGATCATAATCCACTATGGCCAATCTGGAAAAGAGATTAGGAAATAGTGAGTCACTCTTTATAGAGTTGTGTAGCAGCAAATGATGTATGAGAGAATCCCTCTAGCCCTGTTTTGGAATGGTCAAGCAGGAAGGAAGACTTTTCAAGTATATGGGAGAATCTGATCAAGAATCTACAATAGAAGAAGCTAGAATGGGTAGCAACTATAATGAGAATAATATGACTCAGAAAGAATGCACTCATATTTGAAGAATTTGAAAGCCGGAGAATGATTGTTAAAACTGTTGGTTAGGGACTTGAAGATTTCAACAAGTTCAGAGTGTCCTCAAGGAGAAACAAAGCACAGGAAGAGTTGCAAGGGTAATAGTAAGATCAAAAAAGCCAAAGCATAGAATTGTTAAAGCAAATTGGGATACAAGTCTTGATCTCAAGATAAAGAAAATAGGTACTGGCATATCATTCAGAAACTTGGAGGGGGAGGTTATGGCATCACTTTCCACAAATAAAAGGAATGTGATAGAACCTCCTATAGTTGAAATCAATGAACTATGGAGAGCAATGAAATTATGTTGTGAGCTAGGATACATCAGTGTGGTATTCTAAGGTGATGCTCAATCAACAATGAAGAAAAAGACTGGTCTTGATACAGGCAGCTAATAGATGATGTTAGAAACGTACTAAAAGGAAGACTTGATTGGAAGATTCAATTTACTTATAGAGATTGTAACACAGCTGCTCATCAGGTTGCTAAACTTGCTCTATCTTTTAACGAGGAACAACTTTGGATTGCAGATGGACTAATTGCTATTTATAGTTATGTAATACGGGATAAACTCTGTAATGATTAATTCTTTAAAATGAAATAGACTTTCGTTCTAAAAAAACCCATCTCTTATCATATCTTCCGTTAGATTTCAAGTTATACACTTTACAAGAATAGTGTGTAACACATCATCAATATCAGATCATTATATTCATAAAATGAGTCAAAAGCATTCATAATTCATTTATATAAGTTAATGTGTCTAAGTTTTCTTATTTATGTTTAGGCTGCATTTGGAAGTTGAGTTGAGTTAAATTGAATTGAGTTCTTTATAACTAGTAGTGAGTTATGCAGGGCACATCTAAGATATATTTAGATGTTAATATGAGTTTAAGTATTATTTATGAAAAATTGAAAAAGGTTGTAGGTCCCACATATAAAGAGATATTAAGTTGACAAATATTGTAAATCTTACGTGTAATGAGATTTTGAATTGAGATAAGTTTAATAATTTTGAGAGTTGTCTATTTAGATGTTAGACTCAGCTTATAATTAGACTGAACTGAATTGATCTCAATGCATTCCAACAACCAAATTAACCACTCTACCAAAAAAGATGTAACAAGTAAATTTATTATAGCAATAAATAAGAGCATAGAGATCTTAGAATTAGATCTTAACATTAATCTCAATGATAAGAAATAACAACGATTTACATTAAAAAAAATTATAAATTAATGAAAAAATAGATAATAAATAAATTTTTTCAAAATTAAAACTAAGAATCTAAAGTGGGCCCCGTAAAATCCTGCCTATAAATCTCTTCCCTTTTCATTACCTCCGCTTTTGGTAATGATAAAAAATTAAAAATCCAGGAATGGAGAGCCAAGACATTTTCGTAATTGAACGGAAGAATCGAGCCCAGGACCGTCATCCCACGATGTCCCCACACGCCGGCCTTACCCGTAATACTGGCAGAAAACCATGGGCAATATTGGTATTCCAGTCAGTAGAAAGAAAAAGTGGACGGCAGTGATCTTAGCGCCTGCTAAGTAATATTATTATATATATAATGGCGACTCCCGAAGAATCTTCACTCACACATTCCAATCCGGCCATTGAACTTTCTTCAGCTAACTCCCAACTCTCTGATTCCCTCTGTTTACTGTGTGCGAGAGAGGGAGAGACAGTTTGCATTGAAGTCTGTGAAGTGTTAACGTTCTTTTCAACTGTAATTCGTTGAGATCGGGACTCGAGAGTTTGCATCTCTTTCCTTGTTTCTCTCTGTTTTCTGTGGGAGTTCGAGACACTCAAGAATACGTTTGCAGGTATAGTTTTTCCCGAGCTTTTTCCACACGTTCATGGTGTTCGAGCATGCATGCCTTTTCAAATTAATCTCTTGGGTCTTTTAAAGTCCCTCGTCCTTTCAAATTCTTAACCTTTTGCGAGGTGCCTTTCAAGCTCGACATCACATGCCACGTGAGCTCTCTCCGTTTTGGGTTATTTACTTGATTTTTCCGGTTTCGATACTCTTCTCGTTAGCTGATACGTACTCCCGGTTTGACTGATTTTTTGTCAACCAAAACGAGTTTTGAGAGCTGTTTTGCTTTCAATTTTTCCGTGTTGACTTTTCAGCGTGCCAAACCGGGAGTAAAACTGGGATGGGGATCGAGTCTCTGGAATTTTCAGCTTTGAAGCTAGAACTTCGGTTTAGAGTAATAGTAAAACCAATCGTACTTGCTGCTTTACATTGGTTTTCAGTATTTAGTTCTCTCTGTGTTGTCTGAGAATCTGTTTCCAGGAAAATTCCGTAGAGTTGACCAAATTGACTGCCGTCAAAAAAAAAAAAAAAAAAAAAAGACGAATGATTTGAGCTCTGAGGAGACCTGTTTTTAACTACTGGTTCTCGGGTTTGGTGAACTTCCTTCACTTCTACGTTGCTATTCAATTCTTGACTCTTCGCTTGTGCATCTCTTCGAAAATTTTCCCAAGCTTTCGCTTTCATTTTTCTCGATGATAAACCTGGTCGTATTAAACTATGGTTATATTTTGTTTAACTTTTGGCTTTTGTTAAAAGACTGACAGATCATTTTGATCTTCATTCAGCTCTGTTTGGTTGCTTTGAAACCCGAGGGAAAGAAAAGAAATAAATAAATATAAGAAACGATAACTTTCGGTCTTTTGTTATAAACACTAAAGTGCTTTCCCCCCCTTATATTCCACTTCCTGTGTTTTGCTAAGATGATAATGATCCAACGCTACCATGCCAACTTGGAAGTTGTACTAAGCTTTATGCACTGGAAGTGTTGCTTTTTTGAACTTATCCAATTCTGATATAATTCAAAAGTTTGCACGCGTATGTCTAGATTTTTCATCTTTTTCTAACCAAAAGGAGGGAGGGTCTTTCAGTTTGTTTGAATTCCTCATCGACATTTGTTATTTGCTTGCGCGAGCATGTGCTGGGGACATTCGAGACACTTTGTTCTTTTTTACTACCAAGTTCAGTTCAGTAATTGCCTTTTGTTTACTTTAACTAGTGCTCAAGCTTTTCTTTTGCCTGCAGTCGAAGCTCTGTGAAGATGCTAGAGAAGATGGAAGAATTTGACTCGGAGAGAGTGGTAGAGGAATTCGAAGCAATAACGAAGGACGCTGGAAAGGTTCAGAGAGAGGCCCTGAAGAAGATTCTTGAACAGAATGCATCGGCAGAGTACTTACAGAATCTTGGTCTCAATGGAAGAACTGATCCTGAGGGCTTCAAGGCATGTGTTCCCCTTGTTACCCACGAGGAACTGGAACCATACATTCTGAGAATTGTAGACGGTGATCCTTCTCCAATTCTCACTGGAAAACCAATCACAACCATCTCATTAAGGTCTTTGTAATCTTTCCTGTTGGTTTTTCTTCTTATTTGACCTGGACTTTGAGCTTGTTCTAACAAAAGTTTATGGTTCTGAGAATAAGTTTTGACTTGCTGCAGTTCGGGAACTACTCAGGGAAAGCAAAAGTTCATACCCTTCAACGAGGAGTTGATGGAATCCACCATGCAGATATATCGGACATCTTTTGCTTTTCGAAACAGGTAATCAATAAACTCTAAATTAATGTTAGTGATTTAAAATATATATATATATATATATATTTTGTGTCCAAAAAAACCCAAACCTTTTTGCGAGTTTTCTGAGCATAGACCGTACCTTGTTGGACTAATATATGATATCCCATGATGCCTTTTTAATGTTTAATCTAACCCTTTTCTGCTGATTTGAAATGATATCCAATTCTGCAGAGAGTTTCCTATTGGGAATGGAAAGGCCTTGCAGTTGATTTACAGCAGCAAGCAGTTCAAAACCAAAGGGGGTCTGGCAGCTGGAACTGCTACCACTAATGTCTTCCGTAACTCTAAGTTCAAGAGGACAATGAAGGCGATGCAGTCCCAATCCTGCAGCCCTGATGAAGTAATCTTTGGTCCCGATTTCCATCAGTCTCTGTACTGCCATCTCTTATGTGGGTTAATCTTTCGGGATGAAGTTCAGTTTGTAACCTCTACTTTTGCCCATAGCATCATCCATGCATTCATAACCTTTGAACAAGTTTGGGAAGAACTGTGCACTGATATCAGGTATGGGGTCCTCAGCAGCAAAATCACTTTCCCGCCTATCCGTACAGCTATGTCAAAATTGCTCAAACCAAACCCTGAATTGGCAGATTTGATTCATAGAAAGTGCACAGGCCTGAGTAACTGGTATCGACTAATACCAGAACTTTTTCCAAATGCAAAGTACATCTACGGGATCCTGACAGGATCAATGGAGCCTTATTTGAAAAAGCTGAGGCACTATGCAGGGGAGCTGCCCCTGTTGAGTGCTGATTATGGGTCTTCTGAAGGATGGATTGGAGCAAATGTCAATCCACATCTGCCACCCGAGCTGGCCACTTTTGCCGTTCTTCCTAATATTGGGTTTTTTGAATTCATCCCTCTGAGGGACAACATTGAGAATCAGGATCACAATGGGATGGAGTCCAGTTTCCTGTGTGTGGAGCCTGAGCCTGTGGGTTTAACTGAAGTCAAGATCGGTGAAGAGTATGAGATCGTCCTCACCAATTTTGCAGGTACTACAAGAAATGCTGTTATTCATCTAAAGTTTTCTATTTCCTAATCACATTTAGGATTGTCTTTCCATCTTAGTGTCCATATCATGTGAGAGTAGGTGTCGGCAGAACAGCTTCTAAATCCTTTGGCAGTATTCCTTCTATCTATACAGTCTATACTGTCATGTTTATTTGGTTATTTGTTGTTGTTTAGCTGCAGTCTCAAGACAATGAGATTCTTAATCCACTAGTTGACATGACTAAACCAGCTGGCTAAGACAAATGCATCTGTAATTGTTTGAACTTAATTATTTTGGTTGGCAAAAGACATCCAATTAATTAGCATATGGCATGAATTCCTCAACTGTAACATTCAGAAGGTCTTTTTGGCATCTTTATTGTCCCCACTTAGGAAATCCAGAGGCGCCATCTGTACTCTGTTGACAAATCGATGCTTGAAAATCAGTTGTTATTAATTATGCAACAGTCAGCTTTTCACACAAGACTAAATACATTTTTGTTTTCTTGTTCAGTGTGCCTACCACTAGTTTTAAGATAACATATAATATTGCATTTATTTATTAATTTTGTATGACTATCAAACTGTTTCTTCTTGATATTACATGACGCTGTAATACAGGTTGGTTCCCTTTATATAAAAATATTAATTTATTTTAGTTATAAATTATTTAGTTGAACTTCTACATATTTTAGTTGCGAGAGAAAAGTGGGCTCTGTTATTGTTGTTTCGAGGGGTAGTTTGAAGCCTGCTTTTTAATGGAGGTCGGTCTTCTATCTTAGTTATTAGCAACTGACCTTGACTTTTCAACATTTTTTTTAAAGGGATTGTGATGCCATAGCATATACTTCTTCTTTTTCCTTAATTTAACCACAAATAGTATGGATATGAGATATGTTAGAAATGCAGACATAATACATACTTCATCAGCTAGCATTAAAAATGCATTTTTTTCACACCAGCTTGAATTCCTGTTTTTCAGATCTTTAATTTTGAAATAAACTGCAGGTCTCTACCGCTATAGGCTTGGAGATGCAGTAAAGGTGGTGGGATTCCATAACTCCACCCCAGAACTTAAATTTGTTTGCAGGAGGAACCTTCTGCTATCCATAAACATCGACAAGAACACCGAGAAAGATTTACAGCTTGCCGTGGAGGCGGCTGCCATGCTATTAGGAGAAGAAAAGCTGGATGTTGTTGACTACTCTAGCCATGTGGACTCATCCACAGATCCTGGCCACTACGTGATCTTTTGGGAAATAAATGGGGAAGCAAGTGAGGATGTTCTTAAGGAATGCTGCAACTGCTTGGACAGGTCTTTTATTGATGCAGGCTATGTCAGCTCGCGTAAGGTCAAGACCATAGGAGCACTCGAACTCCGAGTTCTCCGGAGAGGAACTTTCCAGAAGATTCTAGATCATTATCTAAAATTAGGAGCTGCTGTTAGCCAGTTTAAAACACCAAGATGTGTAGGCCCGACAAACAATCTGGTGCTGCAAATCTTGCGTGCTAATGTTGTTAAGAGCTACTTTAGTACTGCTTTCTAGTTGCATTATAATTTAAATATGTTTGCATTTGCAATTTGATGTTTCCCATATCATATCGATTTCAATCTCTGTCACTCTCTCTGTCTCTCCCTCCCTCCCACAAGGATTAGGATGACAACTATAAATTAACATAGCCACATGGGATGTTTGATTGTGGTAAAGAAAGATGTAAGTGAAGGGAAGCATTGAATTATTCTGTGGATCAACCTACAGATCAGACAAAACTATGCATAAAAAGAGGTTAGTATTTTACATTGATTCCATTCATCTCAAACCGTTATGGTCAATTTTTTTTAAGGCTCTGTTTGGATTGGATTTTGTAATAAACAACTATATATGATAGACCTTATCGAGCCAATCAATTCAGGAACATTGGGACCTCATTATGGGCCTCATTATAACCTTTCAAGGCCCAACACTCACTGCTAGAAGGGCATCAAATTGATAGGATTGCATTCAAAGCACTCAAATGTTAGACACAACTGGGCCCACCCTTTCGGCTATAGGATCCAACCATACTTCGACTGATGTCGACTAGTCTTCTTTCTCCTAGAAGGACAGATCATCATACTGTCGTCCAAATCAATGTGTGTATCAGTATTTTAAAAAATAATAATACATGAATAATTATTTTATAATATATTTACAATCAAAGAGTTATAAAAAAGATGTAACAGAGCTGCAGGTTAATCATTTTCAATATACGATGAAGATCAAAAAAATATGTAGTGGTCTATTAAAATTATTGCATTTGATTAAAATATTTAAGAGTAGTTGATGAACCTTACTGCAGAAAACTTATTTGGATTGCGTGACTGCTTTATTTATGATATTGTTTGGAAAATGTTGGGAATAAGTCTAAACCGGCGAGGAACCGCTAGCTTAGAGGCAGGGTAGTCCGGAACCCCGAGAGGAGGCGATGAATATAAAGTGGCTAAATCGTGGTGTTCAAGGAAGCAATCTTAGATGGTGACCCAGCAACTCAAAGAGAAGCGTACAGAAACAGCCACAAGGACAAGAAGCTTAATCATGGAAGAAAACTGGATTTATTGGAGGTTTGGACCTCGGTGATGACTGCTACATATGATACTCCTGGACATTGGCCTATTTCATGATCGTCACACCAACCATCCGTCTAAGTTCCAACATTTAGGGCTAAGTAAAAATTCAATTCTAAATCCGACTTCACTTCGACTCTAATTTCAATTTTTTTTTTTAAATTCTGATCAGAGTTAGAGTCGAAGGTGTCGTTAGACCGACTCTACCCAATCCAACTCTGACTTTCTAACACATGTACTCCAACTTTGCCCTTAAACTTTGAACCCAATTCTAATATTGTACAAGGGACTTCAGATCCTACTTTGAAAAGATTTTTACATCTACCCAGTCAAACACGGGATATTGAGGATTGCTTTAAGGATCTTGAAACCAAAGTAACAAGAGAGATAAATGATAGTTTGACAAGGACTTACACCAGCAAAGAGGTAAAAGATGCAATAAACCAGATGGCCCCATTTAAATCTCTTGGGTCGAATGGTTTTGGAGCATTTTTTTTTTCAAAATCATTGGTGTACAATAGGAGATGAGGTGAGCTCAACTGTACTGGCTTGTCTTAATGGTAATATTTTAAATCCCTCAGTGAACTTTACTCATATTGTGCTTATTCCCAAAATAAAGAACCCCACACACACAAATGATTATACACCAATTAGCTTGTATAATGTCCTATATAAAAGTATGTCAAAGGCACTGGCCAATAGACTTAAGAAAGTATTGACAGATATCATTTCTCTTAATCAAAATGCTTTCATGCATGGGAGATTGATAACTGATAATATTATGGTGGTGTATGAGGTGATGCACTCTATGAAAGTCAGAAAAAAATGTGCTCAGAGTAGTCTGCCTATAGAGATAGATATGTCTAAAACCTACGACAGAATAGAGTGGCTTTTCCTAGAGAAAATTATGAGGAAGTTGAGATTTTGTAGCAAATGGGTAAAGATGATTATGCTGTGTGTTTCTACTATATCATATTCAATTATGGTAAACGGCAAGTCAGGTGAGAGAATCTTTTCATCAAGGGGTTTAAGACAAGAAGACCCCTTATCGCCTTATTTGTTTATCTTATGTGCCGAGAGATTAAGCTCCATACTAAATAATTTTGATTTTAAGGGGGATACAAGAGGGGTTGCTATAGTAAGAGGAGGAACAAGAGTGAATCATGTTTTATTTGCAGATGATTGCATGCTTTTTGGAAGGGCTAGATTGGATGAATGGTTAAAAATTCAAAGAATTCTTTGTAGATACGAAAAGGCATCTAGATAGTTTTTGAATGGAGAAAATACAATAATATATTTTAGTTCCAACACCAAAATAGAAGATAAAAGGGATGTCTTAGCAGCAGTGAGGGGTAGTTTTGAAAAGTGCCTTGGTCTTCCAACGATAGTAGGTAAGTCAAAGTACAATAACTTTAGAGGTATCAAAGAGAGAGAAATAAACAACTGGAAGAACGTTTACCTATTTGCGACTGGGAAGGAAATCATGATAAAGGCAGGACTGCATGCAAGTCCAACATATACCAGGAGTGTCTACAAGATTCCAAAGAAACTGTGTCAAGTGTTGAATGTAATTTGTGCTAAGTTTTGGTGGAGAAATCAACAGAAGAGCAGTTGTGTGCAGTAGAGGAGTTGGGAAAAAGTTGAAAAACAGAAAGGGAATGGAGGTTTAGGTTTCAGGGACTTGGAGTGCTTTAATATGGCCTTGCTAGCCAAACAAGGTTGGAGATTTATCATGAATCCTAATAGTCTAGTGGTAGTGATCTTCAAGGAGAATACTTTAAAACAAGATCCTTCCAGAGTCTAAATTGGGAGATAAACCTTCACGAATATGGATGAGTGTGTGGGGTTGTTGAAAGAAGGTCTGAAATGGAGAGTGGGTAATGGACACAACATCAAAATATGGGGGCACAAAATGGTTGTCTAAACCTGTTTCCTATAAAATTCAGTCCCCAATTAGGATTCTGGATGCACATGCAAAGTTGAAGGATATTATTGACCATTAGACTTATGGCAGGAATGAAGAGTTGATAAGAAGTATTTTTATACACGAGGAGATTGAACAGATTTGCAGTATCCCCTTGAGTAGCGAGAGTGCCTAAGATAAACTGATTTGGGGCCCATTTGAGAAAGGTTTATTTATAGTAAAAAGTGCTTATCATGTGGAAGTGGATAGAAAAAAAGCAATCCAAGGTGAAACTTTAGAGGAAAAGCAAGCTTGATGGCAGATGGAAGAATATTTGGGAGCTAAATGTCCTTGGGAAAGTAAAAAAATTTCTTTGGAAAGTGGGTAATGACATATTAGCCACAAGAAGGAATCTTTTCAAGAAAAAGATTGTGGATAATCCACTTTGTCCCATTTGTCAGTTTGAAGATGAAACAGTTATGCACATGTTATGGCAGTGTCTAATAACCAACAATGTCTGGGTAGGGATGAAAAGCCCTCTACAGAAGTGGAAAGAAGCAGAAGATGATTTCTTTAACTTGTGGGAAAAACTAAAAGAGAAATTAACAAAAGCAAACTTGGAGATGACAACAACAACAATGAGGGCTATGTGGATGAAGAGAAACGAGTTAACTTTTGCTAATAAGTTCAAAAGCCCCATTAGTGTTATCATTAGCAAGGGAATCCCTTCAAGAATACCAAACAGCAAACCAGTTGCTAAAGAGGCTAATAACACAGTTACAGCTGAAAGACAGAGCTAGTTTTGGGAGAAACCAAAGGAGAATTTTGTTAAAGCTAATTGGGATGCAGTAGTGGATTTAAAAAACAAGAAAGTAGGAATTGGAATAATTATTAGAGATGAGAAAGGAGATGTAATGGCAGCAACGTGTGGTCAAAGAAAGTTCTTCCACCAACCAGCTACAGCATTGAGTTTAGCCTTATGGAGGGCAGCAGATGTGACACCCCCAAATTTCGTTTGGGATCGGACGGACATTTGAAGTATCGAGACATGCAACACAAGGTTACCTGCCCCCGTTCATGACATATAAGATGCAATGTTCCTAACATGCATCTAGCATTATGCAATATTTGCAGCGGATAATTTTTTTTTCTTTAGCAATACTATGCACCAAATTGAAAATATCCCAAATGCTTAAAACATACTTCATACATAAAGACCCATTGAATAGATCACAACACTAGTCCAAAATAGTTATGATCCAAAAAGTACTAAAGATGCAACTCCATTGTACAAGTAGTAATTTACGTTAACTACTATATTAACATTGACGTCGCACCGTCGCTTAGTCAACTGTGTCTAGTTGATCAGCTCCTGATTCTCCTTCAAGTCCTGTAACAAGATCTACCATTCGGGAGGAATGGTAGTTGGGACTACCAAAGTGAGATTTGATTACAAATTTCAGTAAGTTAACAAAAAAACTTCCACGCAAGCTAATGATGCATGCATGACAGTAAAAGCATAAATGCATAATCAAATTCATAAGTAATTAAAGCATAACTTGGCGTACAACATAGCATAATTGACATAACTTAAATTGAAACATGAACTGAACTTGACTGGACATGAACTTGATCTGAAACTTGACTTAACATGAAAAATACATACTCCACAGTTGTTGTGGCCCCATGTATTCTACGTGTAAATACATACTCCACAGTTGTTGTGGCCCCATGTATTCTACACAAACTTGACTTAACATGAAAAATACATATTCCATAGTTGTTGTGGCCCCATGTATTCTACACAAACTTGACTTAACATGAAAAATACATACTCCACAGTTGTTGTGGCCCCATGTATTCTACACAAACTTGACTTAACATGAAAAATACATACTCCACAGTTGTTGTGGCCCCATGTATTCTACGAAAACTTATTCTTTAACTGCTTAAATACATATTCCACAGTTGTTGTGGCCCCATGTATTCTACGTATCACAATTGCTGTGTCTCACGTAGTATATGCGTCACAATTGCTGTGACCCCATACATAAGTAATCAAGATGAAACGTGACTGGAATACGAAATGACTGAAACCCTGATGTAACATAACGTGACTTGAATATAACTTGAAATACATGACCAACTTGAGATAGAAATATTTCGTAACATTGCATAACATATAATAGACAACATATTTAACATGACATACTTGCAACAGTGAATATTACATGACTTGACATACATGTAATAGATGGCATACTTAGCATGACGTACTTGTAAGGTACAGTAATACATGACAGAATATATTATGTAACAAATAAAAATTGACGACAGAATAAATTCTGTATAATAGACAATTACGTGATAACTTGGCATGGTATGACATATATAATAACACACATACATACACTGTAGTTCTTTTACTTAGCACACATACACAGTAGACTGCTAGTAAGTTAAAAACTAACTTACCTCGATCTCCGCGTTTCTTATAAAACTTCAAGTGCGACCACGAGGAACTGTAATTAGTAATTCTAAAAGTTAGAACTAAATCACTAATAATTTGAAATATGGAAAATACTAACTTAAAGAATAAAATTTTCATTTTACTCTCTACATGTGGGAAAATGACCGTTTTACCCATAACTTAAGGATTTTGCATACTAACTCCAAAAGTTTCCAAAATTTATATTCCTCATGTAAATTTTGTCCTAAACTTAAATATCAACTCAGAAAAATTTAAAACAAAACACAACTATGAATAACACACTATGGCCGAAACATCCATAGGCCATTTCCCTTGATTTTTGTTGCAATTCCTTCCAACTTCAAAACTCATGCTTAAACCAAAATTTTGCAACAAACATCTTCCAATCCTAAGTTCAAAACCATACTTAAAACATCCATTTAGAAAAAGCTAATAATTAACACCAAACTTTTTGTAAAAAAAAATGCAAGCACTTGAATCACAAGTTTTGACCTTAAATCAAAACATCTCCAAGAATTTCAAAAATCAAATCTTACTTCTAACATATTCATAATATCATCCTAACATCAACCATGCTTTAAATCATCAAACTAAAGTCACCAAAATCACAAAATAACATTTGGAGTTTTTGGTTTTACACTTAGTCCAAAAACAGAAACTTTTTCATCAACTAGTTTTGATAAATCTCTTGATCTATGACTTATAAATATATGATCTTCAAACCAAACCATCACATGGTTTAAAAAGATGTCCTAAAACATATATAAGCTTCTAATTCAAGATCACATGGTTAGAAATTAACCAAAACATAAATTTAGCCAAGAATATCCACACTTTGGCTTATTTGAATATCTCTTTGCATAAAATTTCATATCTTTGAAACTAACATCAAATATCTTCAAAATAATAATATAACATGTATATAAGATACTTAGGATCCTCAAATAAAATTATTAAAGTCATTAGAATAGGTTTAGACCACCAAAGAGTTAAACTTTCTCAAAACAGAAACTGTTTTTCTTCTTCCAGTTTTTAAGTTTCTAAATCTAAGAAAATCTTTCATCAAAACCTTTAATCATGCAAAACTCCTCAACCAATAGTCACATATACATGTTAACAATACTCCATAAAAATTTCGGAACAATATCTATCCATTAGCTTGGTCAAAAACTCCAAACTATAACATATTCTCTAGTTTATCTCCCAGAATGACCTTTCTATAGTTTACACAATATTTGACTAACGAAATGATCTTCAAATGGGGAAAATAAGATATCCATGTAAACTAGACTAAAAAAGAAACAACTTATATGAAGGAGACTTTATGATAAAACACTTACAAAAGCTTCAAAATTGGTGTGCAAAAGACCTCCTAAAAGCTGTCTGAGAGAGAGTGTTTGATATTCTTTCAATGGAAAGTGTAAATGAAGATAATTTCGTGGGAAGAGGTGGCTGGAGATATTTATGGATGAGATATGGAAGAGATGAGGCTGGAGTTGAGAGTTGAGTGTAGTTTTCTCCTACCCAAAATATCTATAAAAGATTATCTCATAATATTCTATCCAATAGTATCTACAAAAAATAACTTAAGATATTTTTATCTAATAATATCTATAAAAATCAACTCAAAATAGTTTTACCCAATAATATTCATGAAAATTACCTCAAGATATTTCTTTTTATCCAATAATATCTACAGTTTTGAACAGACGTTTTGTCCGAAAATATGAAAAAATGTTATTGCTCCATAAGACTTTAAATAACCCTCCGAGTCTAATGGAACAAACCATAATACATTTTGACACTTCTAACTATCTCTAATAATCAAAAACACACTTCTGATACCATAGTAAATAATAACACTAACTATGTAGTTAGACAAAAACCTATACGATTAATGGATTAGTGAAAACTTATGGGGTTTTCACGAGATTCCTAAAGTTAATAGAAATTTTACAATTGAATTTCTAACGGGCTGTTACAGCAGAGCTATGTAGAGATTTGAAATTTTAAAAAATGATATTAGAAGGTGATGCAAAGGTAATCATAAATGCAGGCAATAGTGAAGTAGAAGATTTGTCTAGCTACAAGAACATTATACGAGAGATCAAGAAATATATGTGTGATAGAAAAGAGTGGGAGGTGAGATTTGTAAATAGAAAGAAAAATATTGTGGCACACGCACTAGCTAGAGTAGCTTTGCAGTTTGAAAATGAAAGAATATGGATTGAGGAAGCACCAGACATTATAACTAGTGGTATGGTAAAAGACAAATTTTGTAATGGATGATTTTACACAATGAATACAAGAGGTTATTTAAAAAAAAAAATCTAATATTGTACATGTGTTTTAAAAATATATGTTTATTTATATATTTATCATATATACTAGTATAGTATATAGTTATATAACTAGAATTTATATAATTAAATTCAATAATATATTAGTATGAACTAATTATTATAAAATAATATACTTATACTGTAATATAAATAGACTAATGATAGTTTGGTATATGTAAACATCATATTATTACTACCATACATAATCAAATATAGAAATAAGTTAGATAATAGTATTTAAATAAATCTAATATAATAAGTTAACAACTCATATTCTAATTTACGAAAGTATAATAATATGTAATTAGACACTAGAAAGCCTAATATATAATTAAGTTAGAAATTAGTTAGACATTAATATAATGACACGTAATAATAATTTATAATAACATGTAATTAGATACTAAAAATAATATGTAATACTATAGTATGATAACTTGTAATGATACTATCGTATAAGTATTGTATAAAAATAAGTTAGATAATAATATAGAAGTAAAATTAGTAGTGAATGATTTAGTTTTAGTTTTTAATTTTTTGAAAAATTTGAAATTTGAAAACACATAAAAAAACTCTTTTGTAAAATAGACTAAATATGAAGCTAAAAAAAATCCAAAATTGAAAGCCCAAATATTAAATTTGATATTTGTGCATAATTATGTAAAGATATTCTAAGACTATTTTATTTTGGATATTTGAAAATTATTTGAATCTGCTTTATATAAAGAGCAATAATCCTAACCACTGTAATGGCACGGCACGAATAGGGGAGGTGATCTATGAAGAAAGTTTGTGAATGTAAATTTGTTGAGTATAGAGAAGTCGAAAATTAGAGTGGGTGTGTGTGAAAGTTAGATCAAGGAGTGAGCAGAGATGGCAAAGCCGTTACCGGCGCTGCTAAGTTGGTGGGAACCGTCAGTAGTAAGGACTCGAAAAGCAAGGAGTGGCAGCCTGAAGTACCAAGATCTTTGACCAACGCACGAATGAGATGGAGCGAGGGTAAATTTATTGTGGTTGAAATTCAGAGGGTGATGGAAAAAGAATGTGATTGAGCAACGGAAAAGAAAGTAGGGAAAATGAGATTTCGTGGGAGAGAAAATGGGAGAGGAAGGTTAATAGGGAAGAGGGGATTTTAGGAAGAAGAAATTGAAGAGAAGTAGAGAAGAAACCGTCAAGGTGGGGAAAACAGAAGGGAACAAGAGCATATGTGACCATAAGGGGTTGTTTTCTGGGTCTGGGTCTTACATCCTTCGCCCTTATGAAAAGTCCATCCTCAGAATATGCTACAAGCTATCCAGATTTCAGTCAAACAAGTGTGGGTACTTAACTTGCATCTCTTCCTAAAATTCCCAAGAAGTTTCATTAGTAGCGTGATTATTCCACAACACTTTAACCAATGGGATAGTTCGGGTCCATAGCACTTTATCTTTCCTATCTAGAATCCACATTGGTTCCTTGGTATTGATCATATTCTCTTGAATCTGAAGTGGTTCATAATCAATAACGTGAGTGTGGTTGGGGATGTACATCCTTAACATAGAGACATGAAATACATTGTGTACTCCCGAAAGTGCTGGTGGTAGTGCCACCATATAAGCCACTAGGCCAATTTGATCAAGGATCTCAAAGGGTTCGATATATCTAGGACTTAAGTTGCCCTTCTTTCCAAATCACATAACTTATTTTATTGGTGCAATCCTCAACAACACTTTCTTCCCAACCTTAAACTCTAACTAGTGACAATGATTGTCTGTATAGCTCTTTTGTCGACTCTAAACTGCTTTCATTCTAGCACGAATGAGCCCCTCTTTCTTTGTGGTTTTCTGAATGATATATGGCCCCAAGTTTTGTCTTTCACCCACCTCATCCCAATATAAAGGAGACCTACACTTTCTACCATACAATACTTCATAAGGTGATATTTTAATACTCGTCTGATAACTATTATTGTAAGTGAACTAGACCAATGGTAAATGTTGTATCTAGGTACTCTTGAAATCCATAACATAGGCCCTCAACATGTCTTCCAGAATCTAAATGGTCCTTTCTAGCTATCCATCCATTTGGGGGTGAAAGGCAGTGTTGAAATTTAACCTAGTGCCCATGGCCTCCTGTAGGCTTCACCAGAATTTGAAGTAAAACGATGATCTCTATTTGACACAATGGATACTGATACCCCCATGCAATCTCACTATCTCCAATATATACAGGTCAGCTAGTTTTTCCATCTTATAGGAAACTTTATTGGGTACGAATCACGTAGTCTTTGTCATGCGATCCACAATCACCCATATTGCATCCTGTCCACTCAGTGTGTTTGGTAGGCCTGTCACAAAATCTATGGAGCTATGCTCTCCCTTCCATTTAGAAATCTGAAGTGGTTGCAACAATCCTACTAGTCTCTAATGTTCCACCTACACAAATTTGGCAATTTCTCTTTTCATACCATTTCACCAAAAAGAATTTCTCAAGTATCGATACATTTTAGTACTCCCTAGGTAGACTATGTAAAAAGAATGGTGTGCTTCCTCGAGAATTAACCTATTTATTTCATCATCATCAAGCAAACACAATCTACTTCTTAACCTTAACACTTCATCCTCTGAAATGCTAAACTTAGATTTATTCCCCTTTCTGAATTCTTCCACTAGCTTCACTAACCCCGAATCGCCTTTCTGTGCGACTTTAATTTTGTCCACCAAGGCTGGTTGAACCATCAAACTAGCTATGAAAATCTACTGCTCACTAGTGATAACCTCAATACTTGCTCTTTCAAATTCCATTAATAACTGGTGTTGGTTAGTAAGACTTGCAACTGATGGTCCCATATACTTCCTACTTAATGCATCAGCAAGCCATTTCCTCTGCTTCATATTTAATTCCTTTTGGGTGAAGAAATACTTCAAGCTTTTGTGGTCTGTATAAATTTCACACTTTTTCCCATATAAATAATGTATCCAAATTTTAAGTGCAAAAATGACTACTGCTAGTTCCAGATCATGTGTGGGATAATTTTGTTCATATGCCTTCAGTTGGTGTGAGGCGTATGCTATAACTTTCCCGTTTTGCATTAATACACACCCCAAACCCAACCTTGGTGCATTAATGTAGACCACAAATCCTCCTCTAGTAGTGGGAACAGTTAAAATAGGGGCTATCACTGACCTTTGTTTCAACTCCTAGAAACTTTCTTCACACTTTGTTGTCCATTCAAACTTGTTATTCTTCTTGATGAGGGCAATAATTGGGACTGCTATTCTGGAGAAACCATCAATGAATCATCCTTAATATCTTGCCAATCCTAAGCAACTTCTAACCTCAAGCACATTCTTTGGCATCGACCAATTAACAATTGCTACTACTTTCCTCGGGTTTATTAAAATGCCATCTTTTGAAATTACATGCCCCAAAAATGCAATTGACTCTAGCTAGAATTCTCACTTCTTCAACTTAGCATACAACTTTTTATCCTTGAGTGTCCTGAGCACCAATCTGAAATGCTCTTTGTGCTCAGTTTTGCTCTTGGAGTATATCAATATATCATCAATAAATAACACCATAAACTTATCCAAGAAGTCGTAAAATACTCTGTTTATTAAATCCATGAATACCGTAAGGGCATTAGTCAGGCCAAAAGGCATGACCAAGGATTCATAATGGTTGTATCTGGTCCTGAAAGTTGTCTTGGGCACATTCCCTCCCTTGATCTTCAGTTGATGATATCCCAACCATAGATCAATCTTTGAGAATACCTGAGCACCCTAGAGTTGATCGAATAGATCCTCTATACGAGGTAGCAGTTATTTATTCTTCATGGTTACTCGGTTAAGTTCCCTATAATCGATGCTAAGTTCTCTATAATCGATGCACATCCTCAAAGTGCCATCCTTCTTTTTCACAAACAAAATTGGAGCTCGCTATGGTGACACACTGGGCTTGATAAAACCCTTGTCTAATAAATCTTGCAACTGTTCTTTGAGTTCTGTGAATTCAAATAGTACCATTCAATAAGAAGCCTTAGAAAGTGGTGTCGTGCTTGTAACTAAGTCGATGGCAAGCTCCACTTCTCGCTTGGGTGGTAATCCAAACAAGTCTTCAGGAAATACCTCTAGATATTCTCTCACAATAAGGATCTATTCCAACTTCAACTCTTCTTTTGGTGCATATACCACACAAGCTAAAAATATCTGACAACCATCACGTAATAATTTCCCAACCTGAACAACAAATATAACTGAGGGAAGCGAACATACTTTCGACCCCACAAACCGAAATTCACCTTCCTCTGGGGGCTTGAATACTACTCGCTTTTTTAAACAGTCAATACTGGCGTGGTAGGAGGCCAGCCAATCCATATCCAATATCATACCGAACCCGACCATGAGAATTACTACTAGATTAGTTGGCATCATTCTCCCTTCAATACATATTGAACACCCATGGAGAATCTTGTTTCATGTTATTGAATTCCCCTTTGGAGTCAAGACTACTAACTTGTAATTCAACCTTTCAATTTCCAAAGTGTAGAACTTAGCATAATCCATAGAAATAAATGAATGTGTAGCTCCAAAATCAAATAGCACTGTAGCATCACTAGAAAACAGGGAAGGGTTCCTGTGGTCACATTTGGAATACACCATTGATTTAAGTGGGTGTAAGATTGTATTGAAAACAATGTTTATTTTTCGAAAATGAGAGAGATAATACTTATGATCACGTCATTTCTATCCTCAGCCTCTCCATGCATCAATGCAAAGACTCGAGTTGGCCCAGTCATGCACTGGTTGTTTCCTCGCACTGTGGTGGTGATCTGAGCATCTTGTTGCTATCTAGCTGCAACGGGCTGTCCCTGATGTAGTGGCCTAGCTTGCTTCAACGGAAACACAATCCTACCCCTTTCCTGCACTCCTCGGATGCACTTGGTTGAATGTCTTGCACTGATAGGTCTGTTGGTTCCTCTGTACCTGCCTCTAGCTAGAGTTATTGCCTTTGTTCCTCTTTTTCCCTGGGTCTTGGTCCATGGTAGAATAAGACCCCTATGGCGCAACCCTCTTCCTCTAATCTTGAAGTTCAAAGCTTCTCTTAAGGCTCTACCCGAGTATTATGGCCTTATCTACTAATTCTAAGAAACTATGAATCTGAAAGGCCACCACTCGTTCATATATCTTGTTATTCAACCCCTCCTCTAACTTCTGAGTCTTCCTCTCCTCATCGAGGATCAAATATGAAGCAAAGCTGACAGCTCAATGAATTTGTTTGCATATTGGTGTCTTGTCATGGTTCCCTACACTAGGTTGGCAAACTCCCTAGCCCTAGCATCTCTAACTGATCTTGGGAAGAAAAGATCAAAGAAGATCTATTTGAAATGGGGCTAGTTAACTGTTCCTCTCCCATCAGCTTCTCTGATGGTTCTCTTTGAAATCCACCATCATTTCGCCTCAACAATAAGCTTGAAAGTGGCATATGACACCTTCTGTTCATCTATGCAATTCAAGACTCAAAGTATCTCCTCGATATCCTGAATCCAGTCCTTTGCTAGGGTCGGCTCTCCTCTCCAATCAAATGAAGGGGGTGCATCTGGTTGAACCATTCCATGATACAACCTCCTTCATTATCGTCATGATTGCGACTCGGGAGATTCTACATGAGCTGCTCTATTAACTGTTGCGCTATTGCTTGAAATAATTCTGAAGCACTTGGATTTGCTTCTCCTTCACCAACAATCGCGTTTAGCTCTGAAATGTTTTGTACCTGACGACGAGGTGGTATCCTGAAAACTTGGATTTATAATAAACGTTTCAAAATATAGAGTTCATATAAACATATGCAAACAGTTGTAATCATAAAACAAACAAAATGAGCCTACACCTCCAAAATCTAAACCTTCAATCTTATCACAATCATTTTGTAAAGTCTATAGAATGAGCCTACATAATGTAAACCTTCAATTGTTATGAAATCTGCAAAATCTAACACTTCAGATTTCATAGGACATCTTTCCTACAGCTTGCAGATTCTAAAACCTTAAATATTAACAGAATTATTTCTTGAAGTCTGCAGAATTCTAAACATCAAATCTAAAAATTATTTCCTAAAGTCTGCCGATAAACAAAACCTCATATACCATAGTCTGTAGAACCTCAAATATGGCTCTGATATACCAATTGTAACGCTCTAATAGAAGGTCCAAATCACATGACCTATACTCTAAAATAACTAGTTAATAATACAATTAGAGCCTAATTAGAACCTTATAAAGATTAAAAAAAAAAAAAATTTATTCTCAAGTAATGCGAGATCTCATATACCACTTACTGTTATATTTATCAAATGAGGTATAACAATTATCATAATTAAAGATTAGTTTTTTAAGAGTATAGTACTTTTCATTAAAATTTTATGAAGAGTTAGTATTTTTTAGAATAATTTTTTTACATTGGCCAATTTTTATAGTGGTATTTGTTTTCCACATGGAAAGTCCAAAACTTAATATCAAAAGCCCAACCGGTCCTAAATTTCACACAATCGTAGCCCCCCCATCCAAGCCGTTTATACATAAAAATTAAAACCCTGCCCCCCTGGCGGCTCTCTCTCTATCTTTTTCAACCCTTCCATCTCTCTATCTTCCCTTTCTGCATCACTGCTTTGTCTCCAAAACCTAAAATTTTCCTCTTCTTTCCATCCAAAACCTAAAATTTTCCTCTTCTTTCCATCTCTCTCTACTTCACATTCTTCCTCTCCTCCACCGAAATACTCTTTTATTTTTCAAAATCATATCTTTCTCTCTTCCTTTTGTCTCTCACTGTCATTTCACTGTCTTGCCACTATTAGTCACTGCGATAAATCATCACCACCGCCTCCATTGCCGACAACGTCGAGAAAATCTAGGGTAACTTTTCTCTTCCATATATGTATATATATATATATGTGTGTGTGTATGTCTCTCCCCGTCACTCTGTCGGATTCTCTTCACTCCTCTCTGTTTGGTTGGTATTCCACCAACTCCCGACACTAATTTCCACAAAATCAGAAGCAGCTTGTGTTTGTTAAATCCTCTCAGCACCAATTTATTTAGATCCAGGCATATGTTATAGATTGTGTTTACGTTGTTTTTTTTCTCATGCCTATGTGTACTGGTTCTATTATTTGGACTCGAATATAATCCAAAATTTGTTTATATTATTTGGAATCAAAGATAATCCACATGGTGCCAGAAAATAGAAGGAAGACGAAGAATTCTAACGCCAACGAGAAGAACCAGGGGCAAAATCGTAATAACAGTTGTTTACAGAAGGGCATAAGCAGAAAGTAAAATACAAGAGTCTGAGACAAAAATGTAATAATAACCAGTTCTACAGGGCCATAAATGGGAAATAAAATATCAAACAAAATTATTGTAGATTCTTGTTCATATGCTCGTAGCCATAATAGATATAATTATTATATTACCTTAACCTATGGGACAAACTTGTAATATATTCAGTGTATAAATAAATAAATTTAAAGATAGAATTTCACTCTGAACAAACCGCTTACAACAAATGAAAATTAAATGACATCACCAATTGCCAATGAGCAGTGCTACCTCCTCCGAAGATTCAGCGGATGTAGCATGTGCTCCGTCTTGATAAAGGAATAAAAAAGTTTTTTATTTTTTTATTATTTTTTTATATTTTAAATTTTTTTAAACAAAATGATAATATTATTAAAAAATATTTTCTTAATCACTAACTAAAATATAAATAAAGGACCCGATTCATGACCAACATTCGGTGATTATATTATTTCTGCCAATTAAATCCATTAGGACGACCGGACGAGTCACATCTCCTATCAATGTGGAGGACCATTTGGTTACATTGTGTGCAGTGGAAGGTAGCCTGTTCGGCTACATTGTGTGCTGCGTACAATTTGCATTAATGTTCCTATTTAGTGTTTTCGTAGCCTTTAGGATTTAGGACAATTTATAAAAGAAATGCTTTATCATATCGTATATTTTTATAAAAAATTTCATCTTATTTCGTCTCATTTTATCTAATCATTACAATTGTTTTAAATTTCTATATAAAATAAAATAAACAATTCAACTTTTTCAAATTTTAATATAAAAATAATATATTTTATTCAATTTTCAACTTTAATCTCAACTCATCTCATCTTAAAAATATGTTATAAAAAAAAATTACAAATTGAAATGTCTTGATATGAAATGATAAATTGTAAAGCTACTTTTATTGTAAAATAAATACAATGTGTCATATGAATCCATATCAATTTATGAGTTTATTTTTGTGAAATCTTTTTGTAACTGTATCACTTCTCATTTATGAATGTAAAAAAAAAACAAAAAAAAAGTTCTACTTTTTTAAGTATTTTGAAGAATGTTGGAATCATCATCATCTTCAAAGATTAAATTCACCTCATAGTTTTAGTAAACCCGTTAACCTAATTTTGAAGTATGCTTACGCGCTTGCCCTAATGACTTGTAGCCAGAAAGGAAAACTCGAAAAATTTAGTGGGGAAACTTCTAACACTTAAGTTAGCGAGGAGTTAAGCTCTTTCATTGACAAATAGATAGTAAGTTTTGAAAGCCAGCATAATTAATTTGCTTGATTTGTGCGGGGATGAATAATTTCAATGACACAACTAATTTAATCAGATGGGTTAATTCCAATCATATTGATAATAGTTTCATTGAGCCTAGCTACCTGTGCTGATTATTATGAACCTTCTTAAGAGCATATTATGCATTAGGTGGTGCAGTACTTACAAAATTAGGAAAATTCTATACTAAATACTATCATCTTATTTTCATCCTATTAAATAAGATGTAGCATATTTATCACCATTGATCAATGGTGATAAATGTGTCACATCTTACTTAACAAGATGAAAGTAAAATAAGAATGCGGTATATAACATTACACAATAAATTATAGGTACTGAGATGCTGCAACAGTAATTGCTTGTAGTTGAAATTACGTTAATATTTAAACAACTGGATCTGTCATATTCTTCGCCAAACATTAAATTATTTGGTTTTCTTGTACTACAGGCCGGGACCAGGCTGTAATTTAAAAGGCAATAACATCCTCATCAGATGTATATTCAGCTCCTTGTTGTATGGATTTGTCCCTCCTAAATAATTTACTTGTTTACCAAACCAAGTTGCCCAAATTAAATGGCCAGTTCAAATTTACAACTCAAGGAGTACTTTATAAGAATCTCTTTAATATTGGACAAAAACATGTATGTCTGTCTGTCTTTCTGTCTGATCTCTCGTAAAAACTCCCTTTGAACCTAAGAAGGAGCAAAGAAATATTCAAACCCAGATGCGAAAAACGTTGAAAGGAAAAGAAATTGAAGAAGGAGGAGGAGAAGAAGCTTTAGCAATATGGGATTGTGGCAGCCCTCTATATGACTCGTATGAGTTGGTTTCACTTGCTCATATCATCGAACGGCATCTGATGAAATTGCCAAATATTAGCGGTGGATCAAAGCGTTTCATCGCCCGATCATTCTCTCGTGCAAATAACCGAGTCGCCTCGATGGTAGCGAACCCAACCAAGAAGATGAGCAAGGGAGGAAAAGATCACCGGGAAAATCCTGGGAAGAAGAAGGAAATTACATGGTTTCCTGGTTTTCTTAGAAGGTTTGGTTTTCAGAAGAAGAGAAAAACACACGATCGATATCGTGAATGAAACAGGTAACTTGATCGGTACATGAAGATCATGATTTTATGCACCAAAATTAATATGCTCCTTTTTTTGGTTTCCTTCGTCTGTATTAATAATCATGTGGAAGTGTTTTTGTTCAATATTCTTAAGAAATTGAGAATTCACTTTCTTATTCATGAACTTACCAGCTTAATTACACTAAAAAGGACATTTAAAAAAAAAAATTAGTTTTCTTTTTCAATCAGCTTCTTCCTAATAGTGACGAAATCCAGATGCATGCATTAGCTTCGATATCATTTATCTCAATCTTCTGATACTTTAGGAAGAAAAAATGTTTTGTGAAAAAAGTGAAGTACGTATATATGTACTATCTATATGAATTAATTATCTATAGCTATCAACTCATTCTCGCGGTGTGGAATCAACAGATTCATTATTTAAAGTTCGGTGTGGAATCAACTAGGATTGTTCATACAGGCCGGATAAAATCCGGCCCGACCCAGAATCCGGTTCTACCGGATTCCGGCTCCGGGTTTCGGCCCGGATTTAATCCGGGCCGAAACCCGAATTGCAAAACCTGGACCTATGCGGTCCAGGTACGGATTTAAAATCCGGGTACCGGATTAAAAACCCGGTACCCGGTTCCCTTATCTGCCCCTCCATTCTAATCTCATTGCGCTCTCTTTCTCTCTCTCTCTCTCGTTCATCTTCGCCTTATTCTCTCTCCCTCAGCAGGCGTAAACGATGCCCTCCATCACATCCCATGCAGTACATTGACGTTAAGTAGAAGCAAACTGGCTCCATCACATCCCAAGTAGCGCACAAAGACATCGGCCTCTTTGTCAATGGCCGCCTTCTGCTTGTCCATCTCCTCCAGGTCCTTTTGTCGCCGGTGACCCGAATTGGCCGGCTCCCGCTAGAGGAATCAAAGGTTTTGTTATCTGCAATCAAAGGTTTTGATATACATTAATTGAAAACCTTGATGAGAAAATATGGGATTTGTTTATAGCTTTTTGAGAATTAGATATATCCCCCTTCATGGCCTCTTCTCCTGTTCCAAAAATTCATCCATTCTCAGTTAAGTTGCAGCTGCTAAATTAATTCTCCCTTTTCCCTTGATTCCCGAAATGAAGAAATGGACAAATAGAAAGAAAGCAGAAATTTTTACCTGCTCAGGCCTTAGGAAGACAGCGTTTCCCAAGACGATTACGGTTCCGTTGTGACAGGGGTCGGGATCGATGGAGGCTAGGATAGGGTGGCTCCAAACCACAGAGGACAAAGAAACACAGGAATTGGCGAGGGTTTGGGCGGAGGCCTTGGTTATATTGAAGAGACGCCGAGCTAGAGTCTTCCTAGACGCCATTGATCGTACAGAAGTGAGGAAGAGTTGAAGTGCCATTCGACATACAGGGGAACCCGGAACTCGGAATCCGGGTTTTACAAAACCCGGGTTCATCCGGGTTCCGGCCCGGATCTGACCCGGGCTAACCCGGTCCGGGTTTCGGCCGGATTTCAAATCCGGGTTCCGGGTTGGGTATACCCGGATTTTCGGGTCGGAACCCGGATGAACAGCCCTAGAATCAACAGATTCATTAATCCAAAACTTTAAAGCCAAGCGTATGGCTTGCTTCAGTTGCTTGTGGGCAGTACTGTTCTTGTCACGGGGGTTTGAAAAGTAAATTAATTTATAAATTTACATTGATAAATATATATAAATATATATATAATATGATACGTTAAATATATTTTATAATAAAAAATTAATATAATGTAAAAAGAATTTAATATCAAATCATATCGATTTGTAAATTTTAATCTTATGAAATATTTTTGTGGAACAGTCATTTATTAGGTTTTGATTTATTTGATTCCGAGAGGATCTAATATAAATTTATAAAAAGAAAATCTTATTTCAAAATCGGTTTGGATGACTCACCCTGCATACTAGCACTGACATGTTAGATTGAAAAGATTTAGGAGTTGTTTGGACACAAAAAGTTTCTAAACTTATCTTACTTATCATTACAATTTTTTCAAATTTTTATACAAAATATAATAAATAATTATACTTTTTCAAATCATAAAATAAAAATAAGATTAAAAATAATATTTTAACAGTATTCTTTTTTAAATTTTAACTTTCATCTCATCTTATCTTAACTCACTATCCAAATCTCCCATTATAATTTATAAGGGTCCCTACATCAAGTAGTACTTGTGAGTAGGATAGCTCTTATAAAAATATATGCAATTAATAACTTAAAACATGCTGGTTCAACTCACCATCAAACTCTAGACCACATAGAAAATTACTATTTGTTCAATTAACTCATTATTTTATTAATAAGAGAAATGATATTTCGATCAAGAAATATCATTGAGAAAAGTCATTGTGACGCCCCCAACTCTCATGTAAGGACACGTGAAAATCGAGAACGTCGGGATGATGACAACCCGAGTCACGCATCCCATCACTAAATGTCAATTGTGTGTACATACAAAAAGTATACAACAAAAACAACGCAGCAGAATAAATAATGTCAGTCTACTAAGTACCAGAATTTGTTTAAATACAAATCTCGCTTAAAAACAAGCGTAGAAAAATATTGCAGCTAACCAGTATAAATATAATACAAACCAAAATCAATAACCAAAAGAGGGAAATAAAACCCAACCCACGAGAAAGTGATCCCCGATCACTCCTTCGGCGGAGCCGTATCCTCAGGCTCAACATCCTTGCCTACACTAAAATCTACGATACCAAAAAACGATACTGCAGGTAAGTAATATTCCAAACAAACTACAAAATAAAAAATACATTTAAGCAACAACAATATGCATGATCATGATAACATATGCATGAGACCCAAAAATAACCATTTTCTGAAATAACCAATTTTCCACGTAAGCCAAAATCTCATTTTGGCCCAAAAACATATCCATTAAAACATAGCCGCCATTTTCCTAGAAAATGGCCTAAAAACCATCAAAGTATTGTAGGTGGAAATCACATGCGGGACTCTACCACCATCCTTACCGCATGCACCGTAAGCGGAAATCACAGGCAAGACTCTACCACCGTCCCTACTTACCGCCATCCCTACAGTACCTCTGACTCAAATTATTCAATCCATTCGTTTCAAATATACCCAATAATCATTTCTCACTTGAAAACCCCGTTTTCATTTCCAACACATGAACATGCATGCAATTATATGAAAACTCAATTTTCATTTTACAAATATGAACATGCATGCACAATGCAATGCATATGATAAGATACAAAAATATCCAACAATAAAAAATTTCAACATCAATCAATCATATACACAGTTCCGTCCTCCAATCCATCCGACCCCCATACTCCTCGGACTCAGTCTGGCACAATCAACCAATTCACAAGTATTGTTAAGGCAAAAATATATTTAAATCTTAAAAGTTATTTGAAAAATACTTACAGCGCTATAAAATAATTTTTGGATGATTAATGAGCTGCAAAAGGTGGCAGAAAGGCAATGTCATAGTGCAAAATGCACTGTGGCCGTGGGCCACAAAATACCAAAATTTGAATGGGATCAAACGAAGAATAGGGAAGGCTAGAGTAGGGCTTAGGAGCATTGGTGAAGCTAATAGTGGTGGTAGTAGTTGGCCGTGAGTGGCAGCACAAATGACAGTTGAGAGCCAAAAAGCCTAAAACGAAAAGTGGGATGGTTAAACTTCACCAGTGGCGGATCGGGCTAGGAATTGGTGGTTTAAGATGCTAGAGGGGCGGTGATGAAGTAGTGAAGAAATGGTAGCCAATGGCGGCAAGATAGCGGCACGGGGAGGGTAAGACTGCGCGGCTTGAAGCCGTGCGTGGAGGAGTTAGGCGATGCGAGAGGGGTTGAAAATAAAGAGGTGAGGTCGTCAGTTGATGGGGAAGAGACTGGGAGTAAAGGCAACAGTAATGGGCAACGCACGGCGGAGCTGAAAGAAAAAGAGGTCGTGGCTTGGTGGTGCGCGTGGAGGCTAATGGTGGCCCAATGTATCTTGAAAATGGAGGGGGAGGGTTGCCAGCAGGTGGAGAATCAGGTGGGAGGGGCGATGAGGTACATGGCCGGCGCACGGTGGCGGTGTGAAGAAAACGACGTGGAGGGGGAAGAGAAATGTTCGTGTGTAGGAGAGAAGCAAGGGAGGAGAGAAAAAAAAAAAAAAAAAAGAGGAGAAAAAGAAAAAGGGAAAAAGAAAAATGAAGGGAAATAAATGAGGTCAAAACCTCATAACTTGGGTAACAAAACTAATCCAACAAAAATTATTTTTAAAACAACAAGTTAAATAAAATAATTCAAATACAGTGATTAAATAAAATAAAATAACAAAATCCAACAACACAATAATTTTAAAGCCCAAAAATAAACTAATTTAAATTAAAAAGTAATTTAAATACAAAATAATAATAAATAACAAGAAAGCATATTAAAATAATTTTACAACTTAAAAATCATAAAATAATACAGCAAAAATTACCTTTAATTTAAAATAAGGAAACCACTAGTTATAATAATTTTAAAAAATCATTTAATAAAGAAAGACGTAAAAATGGGATATCGCAGTCATCGATTGTATTATTTTTTTAATTAATGGTTAATGACATGTCTTTTAATGAGTTTGTGATTTTTTTTCTTTTTAAAAAATATTAAAGAGTTTAGAAAAGTGTTCGTGAAAAAAAATTTGCACGACTCGGTGACTTTTTTCAGTGGTATCAATCGACGGGTGTAGATCCCATGCTCTCGCATCTCTCTACCTCAAAAATGAGGATAGCCCCTCACTATAGTCTTTTCGCTAGTTTCCAGAAACCCCAACTTTAGACTTTCTTTTTGTAGAAGCTTAGTCAACCCCTTTAACCCAAATATCCTAGAGAACAATCCCTTACCAAATCTTCCCCTGTTTGTTAGAATTTCCAGTCAACCATCCCAGTTTCCCTTACCCATCATTAATCGAGCCACCAACCAGAAACTTCTTCCACTTTCTCCTTCAGGCACCATTTGCTAAACCTCTTAAACAAATCAAGCATTATGTCAACGTCAGAAGAAGAAATCAATGGTCTCATCAGGCAAGCAAAGGCTCTCTCATGGGAAGATCTACAACTGGAGTCAGAGATGATCACAAGTTTTCAAACCTGTCTCTGATCGATAAGCTTGTTTCTGCAAAGCCCCTCAATAAAAATACCTTTCATGTGACTAGAAAAGGTAGTGTGGAGCTTTGTAATAGGGCTAATGATTGAGGATATTGAAACAAATACCTTCCTTTTTACATTCCCCTCTCAACAAGATAAGGAAAGGGTATTAGAGAACAGACCATGGAACTTTAAAGGGTTTCATATGGTCCTGAAAAACTGGCCACCGGGGTTGAGCATCCAGGAAATACAGCTAAAAACTTTAGTTTTCTAGGTCCAAATACATGGGCTGCCCTTAGAAATGCTCACCAATCTAAATGCAGAACGTATTGGAGAAGTTCTTGGAAACCTGCTTGAAGTAGATAGAACCTCCATATTTGGTGTAGCACTGAGAAGGTATTTGCGCGTGAAGGTGGAACTATACATAGAAAAACCTCTTCCGGATGGTTTTGACTTAAATAGGCCTGGGAGAATTCTGAAAAAGATACTGCTGAAATACGAACATCTGTCTGACTTTTGCTGCTGTTGTGGCACTCTAGGTCATGTTGCTTTAGCCTGTCCTTTTTATGCTTTGATTCTAGACCAATCAAGGTATGAACCCTGGATGAGAGCTGAAAACTCTAACTATCGACGCACTCCAAGGCAGCTAGTGGAACATCAAAATCAGATTGATGCGGGGCCCCTTTTTGGGAATACAACTGCCAGTAGTTGAAGAAAGGCATGAGGTACAATTCACTGAAGTGCAGGAAGCTCAAATAGGAAAGAGGGAGCATTTACAAAGACAGAACGCCTTCAACGTCCATGAATCCAGGACCAACCGAATGCAACTGGGTCCACGCACAACTCTTCCTCCAGTAAGATTCAAGGAGCCCTCCATCAACATGTACCACTCTAAAGCGTCAACTGAGAAGACTTTCTTCAGTAAAGGGAAAGGAAAAATGTTCATCGACAAAGTCAATTGTTATTCTAAGCTTCAGAATAGTGGGAATACTATAAACATTTTTGATGGGGTCTCAAATACTGATGCATGGTCTAACCAAGCTTGTGGCAAAGCTCCAATGGAGCAAGAAAGACACTCAAATCAGCAAAAGCAAACTGGAGAAGAAGATGAACAGTGGGCTGAAAAAGCTACTGACAATCCAATTAATTTCCCAAGCCCAATCTTTACTAAACCTGACAAAGGACCCATTTCGAGCCTACCCCAGGAGATCTCTGGCCACCCTGCAAATTCTTCAATGCAACAGGCCTCCAATTTACTACACATCTGCAACAACATGGCCCACCAACAAAACTAGTCGACTAAAAGTCTACTGACACCCAATAAATTTGTGCCTACTATTCCAAGTCCAAATCCTGTCTCGCCTAGACAAAGCCCCTCAGTTTACCAACAATTATTGAAGAACTTTGACTTCTTACAAGAGTCAATGGGTAAAACATGCATGGAAATGAAATCGCATAAAACAAAAGTTTGCTTCACTCAGGCAAATGGGGCCCCATCCATAATGGGCCCAACATCCTGGATCCAAAGAACCCCAACAAAAAGCTACCAACTGGCCCAAACAAGGAGGTCCAAATGGAATATAAGGACCCAAGCCCAGGTAATAGACGTTCCCACTCAATCTAAATGCTCTCTAGTCTACAATCTCTCAAGCCTAAACGCAAAGCCTAAAGCCAGCCCAACAATATGCCTAAGCTCAGATCAAACCGAAACAGAGAAAAGAAATGAAACCCGTTCACCACCCCCATCCCAAATGACTCCATCACCACTAGTAAACCCAAACCCAGACTTGTCCCTCCCCCTCAAGAATGCTGAAACTGAACCTGTCCCCCTTCTAGAAACTTATGAAAGGACTTCAAAAAGGAGGTTAACTCATTTTGGATGTGGAGATCCCACCAAAAAAGCGAACAGCTGTGCTGAAAGTAAAGATTAATTGTCCCAAACTGCAAGGAGAAATTGGAGACATTGAAGATGTTGATCAGACTCTAGCAACAATAAGGAAGCTGTGTGGGGAAAGGAAAATGGTCAAAGATGAGAAACTGTCAGAGAAAGCAACTGAAGCAGCGGGTAACATTACTACTTTCTCTGTTCAACCATTTTCATGTGTCGATCCTGTAGCAGAGGTGGCAGGTCACAAGCTATCACCTCCTCAATTATGAAACTCTTATCTTGGAATTGTAGAGGTATTGCCCGACCTCTAGCAATTCGAAGTCTGTGGGTTCAAATCAGGTAACATCACCCTGATTTAATTTTCCTGTCTGAAACTCTTTTAAGTGATGTTAATACGGCTAGTATTGTTCATAAGTTTGGATTTTCTATGTATCTACATGTCCCTCCCTTGAAGAAATGGGGAGGTCTTTTGTGTATGTGGCAATTGGGTTTGGAAGTGGAACTTGTTTATGTAAATAGTAATGTAATGGCTTTATTTGTGTACTCGGACCCTGCTCATGTGCCTTGGCTTCTTTTGTTGGTTTACTGTCCTGCACAACCTTTAGAAAAACAATCATTCTAGACTTTGGTAAAATCAATAGCAGACTCATTCCCTAGCCCAATCTTAGGTTAGGTGATTTTAACTCAGTTATAAGTCAATCAGAGAAATTGGGAGGAAAACCTGTCTCTTCATCTTCGCGCCCTACTAGCCTTAGTCTTTTCATGAATCAATTTGGATTAGGTGATTTAGGGTATGATGGCTCCAAATTCACTTGGTCGAACAATAGATTTTAAAGGAGTCATATTAGGGAAAGATTAGATAGAGCAATAGCAAATTCTGATTGGACTCTTCTTTTTCCTAACACAAAAATTCTACACCTTCCAATTCACACCTCAAATCATGCTCCCATTCTGCTCAATACCTCTGTTGCAAGGAAAGCACCCAGGTCCTTCAAATTTGAAGAATTATGGGCCAGAGATACAAATTGCCTTGGAATCATTAAAAGAGCTTGGGAGCAATCTTTCACAGGTTCTCCTCTCCTTATTCTCTCACAAAAATTGAAGTCTATGAGAGTTGCTCTCAAAATTTGGAATAGAGAAAGCTTTGGACATATTCAATCCTCAATAAAAACTCTAAATCTTAGATTGTCCCAAGTTCAGTCTGAAAATCCTTTGGATGAAACAATTCTTCTGGAACAACAATTGAAATCTTGTTTGTCAGAACAATTGAAAAGAGAGGAGATTCTATGGAGGCAGAAATCGCGTCTTCAATGGCTTACGACCACAGACCTCAACACAAAATTTTTTCATATGACTTCCACTATGCATAGAAGAAGGAACGATATCCAATTTCTCAAGAACTCTTCAAATCAATGGGAAAATAACCCTGCCATCATTGAAACCATGTTCTTAGAATACTTCAATCAAATTACCAATCCTCCAATCCAAGCTTCCCAACCGATCTCGAATAGCTCTTTCCCCAAAAGATCACCTTAGAAGACAATAATTTTCTTTGTAGTATCCCTTCGGAAGAAGAAATCATGGCAACCATCAAACAAACTCATTCCTCTAAATCCCCTGGACTAGATGGCTTTACTGGCTTTTTCTACAAGCATTACTAGGATGTTATTCGTGAAGAGGTCATTCAAGCTATTAACCACTTTTTCAATACAGGCATTCTTCTGCAAGAGCTTAATCATACTCATATTGCATTAATCCCTAAGACTGATTCTCCCACTAAGGTTCATCAATTTAGACCAATCAGTCTTTCTAATGTGTGTTATAAGTTCATTGCAAAAATTCTAGCAAATAGGCTCAAACGGGTCCTCAAGAATTTTATCCCTCCATGGCAATTTGCTTTCATCCCTGGTAAAGTCATCCAAGAGAATACAATTGTTGCCCAAGAAATTTTTCACTTTATGAAAAACACTTGAACAAAAAATGGACTAATGGTTATAAAAATTGACATGGAGAAAGCCTTTGAGTTTATGGAATGGGATTTTCTTCTAGAAGTCTTAAAGTGTGTAGGCTTTCACACAACATGGATTAATTGGATCAGAACCTGCATTACCACTATTTCTTTCTCAATTCTTATCAATGGGAACCTTGTGGGAAGTTATATCCTAGCCGAGGATTGAGATAAGGAGATCCATTATCCCATTTCCTCTTCATTATTGGAAGTGAAGTCTTGTCTAGAATGATTGTTAGAGAAAAGAGCATTGGTAACATCAAAGGCATTAAAATGGGAAGCTCAGGACCCATAATATCTAATCTCCTGTTTGCAGATGACCTAATTCTTTTTGGAGCTGCTTCTAGCAAAAATGCTAATTCTTTTCTCAACTGTTTGAACAAATACTCTGATTGGTCGGGCTAGAAGGTTAACAAAGGAAAATCTTCAATTCAATTCAGCAAGCTTACTTCCTCCACCGCCATTTGGGACATTAAAAGTGTTTTGGATATCAAAATGTCCCCAAATAAGTTAAAATATTTAGGGCTTCATCTGAATTGGGACAAAAGTAACAAGAACCCTGTTGAGGAAATTCAAGAAAAAATCAATAAAAAATTGGTGGGTTGGAAAGCAAAACTCCTCTCTCAAGCAGGCAGAACAACCTTGATTAAATCAGTGGGTAGCTCTATTCCAGCTTATACAATGTCAAGTATGCTCCTTCCTAAGACTGTTACTAATAACATTGATAAATCTTTTAGAAAGTTTTGGTGGGGGTTTGATCCTAAAAAGACTCATACTTTCACTCCTAAGGCCTGGAGCTCTATTTGTAAACCAAAATCCATGGGGGGGCTTGGTTTGAGACCGAGTTCCAATTTTAACAAGGCTCTTCTATGCAAACTAGGTTGGACTCTTCTAAACTCTAAAAATAGCCTTTAGAAATCTGTTCTTTCCAGTAAATATCTCAAGAACAGCTCATGGCTTCATACTCCCATAAGACAAAAGGACTCTAAATTTGTAAAGGTCTAGCTAAACAGAAAAGTTTTTTGGCTACAAGCTTCTGTAACCAAATAAACAATGGAACCAACACTGCAGTTTGGAAAAATCCTTGGATTCCATTTCTTCCCTCTCACATTCCCTCACCTTCCTCCTCTAGTATCATAAAAGATCCTTTTAAAAGTTGCATAATTAACTATGGAAAATCCAAGAAGATAGAACTCTCTTCTTCTTCAGACCCTCTTCTCAAATGACAATGTTAGGGAGATTGAAAAGATCCCTCTTGCTCGATATAATTTTCAAGGCCTCCCTGATAAGGCAAAGTGGATTCACCACTCGAGTGGCAAATTCTCTGTTAAATCAGCTTATGCCACTCTTATTTCTCAATCTCCCAATTCAGTCAGCTCTCATCCTCCTCAAACTTGGAAAAATCTGTGGGCTCTAAAAATACAGGATCGCCTCAAGCTGTTTACTTGGAAAATTGTTAACAATATTCTGCCTACATGCTCCTTGCTTAAACATTGCATAGATCTGAATGATGACCAAATTCTCTGCCCAATCTACAATTCAGAGGAAGAAACGGTTTCTCATCTTTTTCTAAGATGCTCCTACTCTCGGATTCTTTGGCGCCAATCCCCTTGGCCTTTGAATATTGATAGCATAGCAGGACAGGATATCAATAACTGGATACTTGCTTTACTTCCTATTACAAAGCTTCAAATCCAAGCACAAGATTCTCAAAACTTTCAGCTTTATGTTATGCTATTTTAGCAATGGATTGTATCTGGTTCTATAGAAATCAAATTGTTCATGGCTCTCCAACCATTCCTATTGACAATTTTATCAAGAGTGCCCTTAATCTCTTTCAAGAACATAGGGGGGCTTGGAATGAGAAAACTAGTAGTGCAAGTTTCCAATGGACACCACCTGTTAGAGGTAAAATCTCTGTCTCTTTTGATGTTGCAGTTAGACCCTTTGGTAGTACCATAGCTGCGGTGTGTAGAGATCATCTAGGGAACATATTAGCATGTGCAACTAATTTTACCAAAAACTGCAATCCTAATAATGGTGAGGCACTAGCGGCTCTGCTTGGTATCAGAATAGCATCAGAAAAAGAGTGGAAGAGCATCAATCTAGAAGGTGATTCGCAGGTTGTGATCTCAGCCTTAAACAACCCCCTCAACATAACTGATTGGGCAATAGAAGGAGCAATTCAAGACTCAAGAACTCTACTCAGAAACTTTGATGATTGGAAAGCAACAAAAATACATCGGGATCAGAATCGATGCGCGCACCAGATTGCGCAATGGGCTTCCTCAAATTCTGTATTTAAGGATATCCCCTTAAACTGGATTCACCAATGTCTATTGGAATTTCATAGTGGGAAGGACCCACCGTCTGTGTAATTATTTTCGTTTTATGTTCATTTTATGTTTTATGTTTTATGTATGTCCTCTGAATTATCTTTGTAAGTTACTCTGAATTATCTTTCTAATGAAGTACTTTTTGGAAGGAAAAAAAACCAGCGGGTGTAGCCCTTACTTTGAATGCCCACACACTCAAAAATTATTGTTTAGATGAAAAGAATTTACTGTAATGCATAAATTAGAAGGGATCAAATTGCTATTTAACATACTGAATTCATGAGTGGGTTCCAATGATGTGAGAATCGTAATTAACTCCCTATAAAAGTTTGACAATTACTTTTATGTTTTGAGGTCAACGATTTTTTATTTATTTTAGGCATAAAAATGGAATGCATATATCATTCTCATAATTAGGTTCAACGCCCCGATCCCAGAGGTTCGGAGAATTAACTCTTATAACCTGATAAGCACTTCCACAAACTTTTATCATATCTTTCATATCCAAAATATATTTGCAAAGATTTCAAAATCAAATATAATTAACTACACAAATCAATCCATCAACAACTCAATACCATAATGCAAATAAAATAAAACAACTTCTCCACAAGTCTCTATTAACATAATGAACTTAAATAATACATAAGTCTTCATAATCATCTGAATATACTAAAATCAAATTACTTAATAAATAAATCTTCCAATAGCACTTGTACTCCAAGGTACTTAACCACAACCCTCAACTATTCTTGCCACATACTCCATTACTCCCCAACTGTATCATCAAAGTCATCTGAAAAAAGTTATAGAGATAAGGGGGTGAGCTATCAACAACTCAGCAAAATAAGAAACTATACTAGTATGTAAATATAAGCATTTACAAAGTTTGAAATGCATAAGAATACTTTTACTTTCAAAATTGCAAAATCAGAAACAATTTGCTTTTAGAATGTAGAAACAAACATATTACAAAAAAAATAATAGAGTGAAGTTTTCAGTAAAACTTTTTTATTCCAAAAAAAAACCTACTGGCATTTCGTAAACTGAAACATCATCTTCATATTACATTGAAGCATCATATCGGGACTGATACCATGTTTAACACCCGTGCTAGGGTTATAAATCACAATTATACCCGTGGTTGGGCCGTATACCATGTTTCACCCCTATGGTAGGGTTATAAACCACCATTATACCCGTGGCTAGGCCGTATTCCATGTTCACCCCCGTGGTAGGGTTATAAACAGCCATTATACTCGTGGTTGGGCCGTATGTCACTATTATACCCATAGTAGGGCCTTATGCCACTATTATATCCATGGAAGAGCTGAATGCCGCTATTATACCCATGGCGGGGCCATATGCCACTGTTATACCCATGATAGGGCCTTTATTCAGATATAGAAATATAAACCCATGCTAAGGTTTTCAGCAATCACATCATATCATAACAAAAATAATGAGTAGTTTTAGATCATTTCATATGCTCAATAGAACAAGATCAAAATATCTTCATCTTAATCATAGAAAAACTTTAAGAATCCTCATTTTTGCTCTTTTTACAAAGTTCAGAAACAGTATGAAAAAATGAACTCATGTCTACACCAGTCATGACAAAAGTATTTTTTCTTTCATACAGAGTTTATGAATAATGCCAAAACAAATAGTTGAGGTTGTTTTTCACATTTCTTTTCAAAAATAAACATGTATATTTTAAAAGTCAACCTCAGTTCATTTTCTTTTTATGCAAAATATAGTATTGGAACCCCGCTTACCTCACTTTTGCCATGCGTTAACTTAGTCTTACGTCGGGCTTTTTATAGTATCACAACCTTGGTTCACTAGAGAAAATAGGAGAAAATGATGGCAACGAGAATATTTGCAACAATGAGGATATCGTTTGGCAGAGAGGGAAAAGATTAATTTGCAAGGCGCGAAAAACAAGAGGTGCACGATGTTGAAGGATAGAAATTTCTAGAATTTCATATAAGAGAAGTCAAGGGTTTGCTATGGGTGAGGTAAACAAAAGGAAGTTAATAGCAGAAAAATTTCTAGATGGGGTAACTACTAAAATGTAAAGGTGAGAGAAAGTCATTGAGGAGAAAATGGGGAGAGAGACTCGGGGGGGAGAAAAAAGAATTGGGGGAGGGAGAAAACTGAAATTGAAAGGGGAAAACAAATCACTTACCTACACGACGTCATATAACCTTCAAGGGCTAGACTTACTTCTGGTTCTGGCATGGGCCGAGTATTACATAAAGGGTACCCAAATTTGAAAAGGAAGTTGCAACGTGTGAATTCCTTTAATAGTTGATATTTAATAGTGTGTAATTGGGGTTGTAAGCAAGGGTCTTAAACTTTTACTTGTATAAAGTCAACTCTAATTCGATTCTTTAATAAAAGATTAAATAATAATAATAATAATAATAATAATAATAATTAATCATACTAATAGACTGCCCAAGTTTCCAACCTGTAGAGTATACTATGCAAATTGCCAGTCTCCTCTAGCTTTACTATAACAAAGAAGGGAAATGTGGAGTCAGTAATCCTGGTTTACTCTTGAGTAAGAGATGAATAATTCAATGATAAATCTTGAAACTGAGCATATGGGAAAGGTGATGAAGAGAGGGGAAAAGAGCTTGGTAGAGAAGTTGTGTCGATGATTAGCAAGGAGGTAATTCAGTCAATGATAGCCAAGATTTGGAAAGTGGGCAAGTCCTTTCCTTTCCAAAGACATCAGTCCAAATTTATTTATGATCACTTTTAAGAGTCAAGCGGATAAATGTAGAGTTCTAGAAGGGAAACCTTGGTTGTTTGATAATATCCTTTTTATTTTGAATCCAGTTGATGGATTAATATCCCTAAAGAAGATGTGTTTTGACTATGATGTTTTTTGGATCCAATTACATAACCCTTCCGCTAGCATGCAAGAACTATGAAACATGGCAACAAATTGGAGCGACAATTGGCACTGTCAAGGCCATAGATATAAGGGAGGATGGGATTAGAAGGGGAGATTATCTCATAATTAAAATAGAAATTGATCTGATGAAGGAAATCTCAAGGGGGAAAACTGTTAACTTGTTGGGGATGAGAATTTGAGTGTTGATGTGCTATGAAAAGCTTCCTCGAGTGTATTTTCAAGTATGGGATAGTGGTACATGGGATGTCGGGATGTAGCAATACTGGATCAAGAAACTCACAAAGTAGTGATGAAAGATTCTAGTTTGGTCCAAGGCTTGTGCTGATCATATGCCCCAACGAAGAAACTTTGATTGAAAATTTGGGATTGAACAAGAAATATTTGATTAAAGTGATTAGGAGTCTAATCAGGGGAGACCTGTTGAGGGAGGGGCGTCAAACACTAAACCTGCTCTAGTGCTAGCTGGTGACACAGAGACTAGGGTTTCTTCAGGAAAGAGAGAAACAAAAGGCATGAATCAAGAAATTTAAAAAATTTGTATTTGAAGGTGCCGGATTTGAGGAGGAAATGGTGGAACTAAGTGATCGCAATCATAACCTTAATTAGGAAGGATTTAAGGATTTTAATGTTGGCAGGTGCTGAGGAAACAAAGTCTCCTAATTTTGAAAAAGAGAATGAAGGGTGCAAAGAGAGTCTTGGTCAATCAAATGGTATAGAATAAGGGGCCATGGGCCTAGAAGATAGGAGTGTGGAGTTAGTGAAGGCCTACTATAATTCAAAAGGTAAGGCCCAAATCTTCCAACATTTTTAATTGTTCAGAACAGCCAATCCTTGTTGATGGTGAGAAGGTTGATAGCAATCCAAGAAAGGGCAAGCTTGCTCAAGGAAGATGGAAGAGAAAATCTCGTAACAAAGGTAACAATGTTGATCCTTTACTAAGTTCTAGTTCTAAACGTAACTTAGATAGGGCTGTGTGTGGATGTTCTAGGAATGGACCTTTGAAAAAAGGGAGATAGGATGATTTTGATCAAGACACCCAACTAATTCGTCTATGGTAGTGGCTACAAGTCAACCCCGCCTATCATCACGAGAACCCTAAGTTGGAATTGCCAAAGGCTTGGAAAACCCCGGATAGTTCAAGACCTTTGCCTTTTAGTAAATGAGAAGAAACCCAAAATAGTTTTTCTCATTGAGACAAAACTACTTGCATGCAAGTTTTGTGAAGCCCAGCCCTAAAAACCAAAACCTAGTTCTTTTATATTTTGTTATTGTGAGCTTGGCCCATGTAGGAGTCCAAACCAAGACCCAACCCCTTACCCCATACTTGTTTTAGGCTTAAAGGGTTAAAGCCCTAAGCTTTTCCCCTTTTCCTTTCTTTTTTCCTTCCTTTTTCTTCTGGGCCATACCCTTCCCCCTTGGCTCTCTCTCCCTCTACTACTGCTATGAGCCCTGCATGCCACCCATGCCTACCATGAGCTCATCACCACACGTTGAAGCTGGCCACCTCTACCAGTTCCTTGCTGTCACCCCCAATTTCATCACCAGTGCTGGTAAGCCCTCTTCTCTCATCTCTTGATCTTGCCCTCCCTCATCTCTATCTGTCTCTCCCTCATTCTCATTGTTTTCTCCCTCTCCATTTCACTTCCGTCCTAGAAGCAACCATCCGTCGTCATTGTTGGACTCCGAGATCAACTATAAAACCCTCGGACCCTCCCTCTTATCTCTCAGTCAAACCTCCCTTAGATCCCTCTCAATTTCGTTCTCTCACTTAGGATTCCACCACCGTTGTTTTGCACCACCCTAGAAACAGTCCCGCCATGTTCCTTAGACTGCCTTCCTCTCAACCCCCTCCCTTTCTGGATCTCTCTCTCTCTCTCTCTCTCCCTCTCTGTTGCCACCCTCAACCCAATCCCAATGCCTTTCTCTCCCTCTCTATTTCTCTCATTTCTTAATTGCCACCCTCAACCGCCAATCGCCAGCCACAAGCCACCACGATTGTTACAGCAAGCCCCCACCACCATACTTGACTAAAGCCTCACACAATATACCCTACCACCGCATCCTCCATTTTAAATACTTCTGTGAACCACAACCCAAGAACCATTATGCACACACACTACCTCTCTATGCCCAAGACACCCATATGATTCCTCGAAGGACCACCCCCTCACTGTTAAAGGTGACACTTATGACCATCCACTGAGTTTGGGACGCTTCAATCATCCAAGAATTTAACTACACCCTATGAGTGGTTCTTGAACTAATTTTAAAATACTTGTAGTTGTAAAAATTGTGAATATATGAATTATGTACTTTGGTTGTGAATGGTGATTGAATAATTGATGAGAAGCATTGGGTTGAAATGTAGCATTGGTAGTGGATCTATAAGTGGTTGAGGGCCCTGTGTAGCGTTGGGATTGAAACATGAAGTTAAAATTGTTTGTGCTGTTAAAATATTGTTTGTCTTAATAAATAATGAGTTTGGTTTTATTATATGTTTTATGTTGTTGTCATGTCATTCATTAATTATCTGTTGAACATTGTTTACATTATAAATGTTATCTGCCATTAATATTTCTGTAATTGTGCTATGGTGGTATGTATACTAGAATATATGAAATTGTTGGTTTTTGGTGTCAAAAGATTATTTTGTGGGTAAGTGCGTATCACTACCCCAAGTCTAGATGGGACATCATCTCAGTGGAGCTCCTCTTATCACTCGGGAGTGTGTGAAACTGAGTGATGCCCCATGGGTTATCGCCAAGCGATAATAATCTTGGGTGAGATAATAATGCTCTAGGGTCGACTCCATTGCCTCTCTGCTGGCAGAGGTTAGAGGATGTCTAGTCACATACGCGTCACTCATTACGAAGTCACTCGCACGATCGTTACCCTTGGTGTTTTGGATTCACTTACTGAGATTTTACAAAATCTCATTATGATGTCCCCACCTATGATTTTGCTCTGCAGAATTGTAGACTTTGATGCAGAGGACAGGTACGAGTATGGTGGTCTGGCTTCGTCTAAGAAGTGAAGATTTGGGGCCCTTTGCCCCTTTCGTTTACGTGTTGTGATTGCCCTTGGTGATGTAGTAATTTGGTAGACTTTGTGGGCTATAGATATTTGCTTGGTGATGTAGCTTTAATTTCTGGTACTGTTAGAATTATAATGATTGCCCTTTTTAATTTTTTACTGTGAATTAACAGTACACTATGGTATTGCATGTATGCACACACTTGATATCAAAATGTGCTAGGGGTGTATGACCTGAGCAAACAATATTATAGCATCACGATTTCCACCAAAACAAGAGCGAGGGTTGAGGGCACCACAGGTCCAAAGTGTATTCTTAAGAAAAAATTGAATTTTGATGGTTGTTTTGTAATGGGTCCAATGGGTAGGAGATGGGGATTGATGTTACTATGGGACATGGAAATGGGCTTTGAAATTACGAATTAATTTCAATACCATATTCATGCTAGAATAGCCTATATAGGAAAAAAAAAAATACTCACTAGTTTTTCACAAATTTCTATGGTCACCCTGAATTGAGTAAAAGGAGAGACTTGGAATTTGTTGTCATTGTTAAAGCCACCCATAGACCAAGCTTGTTGTGCAATTGATGATTTCAATAAGATAATTTCTCAATTTGAGAAGATAAGGGTAGGCAAAGACCAGAAAAGTGGATGGATGAGTTTAGACAAGCTCAACCAACAATCTCTTTGATTTGGGATGGAAGGGGTTTAAGTGTACATGTTGCAATAAACATGAAGATGAGACTTTTACAAAGGAGATGTTGGATTGAGCTATAATTAATCCTCAGTGGTCAGAGTTTTTTAGAAATGGGGTGGTGGAAGTTTTGCCTACAAGGAGATCTGATCATAGGCCTATCTTGTAAGAGCTAAATGAGGAGAATTTAGTAATAAGGAAAGGATATTCAAATTTGAAGCTAAATGGGCTATGGAGGAAGAGGGGGGACTATCATACAAGAGACTTGTTCAAGAAATGTTGTTGTACAGAATCTTTTTCAAAAGGTACAAAAAAATTAAACTCTTGTAAAGGTGCTATAATTAGATGGATTCTCATGAAGCTCAAGAGGTTGATAGGGAAATTGTGCAAAAACTAATAAACTAAAACAGGAACAGGAGACTGAAGGCCCTCACAATGCTACAACAATGAAATTTACAAAAGGAGCTAGGACTGCTTCTTGAGCAAGAAAACTTGAAGTGGAAGCAGAGAGTCAAGAGAAATTGGTATCAGCTAGGTGACAAAAACAACAAGTATTTTTATACATGTGGTAGTCTGAGAAGAAAAGAGAACTAGATCAAGTAAATAAAATATTCCTAGGGCAAGATACTAACTGAGATGGAAGAAATAGAAGTGGCATTCCACCATTATTTCCAGAAGGTATTCAGTTCCTCCAACCCCTCCATGGATGCAATAGAGGAGTGCCTTAGTGCTATTGAGCGAAGAGTTACCTTAGCAATAAATAGAGACCTGCAAAAGGAGTTTACAAGAGTAGAGGCTAAAAAAGCCTTAAAACATATAGGACCTTTAAAATTACTAGATCCTAATGACTATGGGACATGCTTTTATCAAGGCTACTGGAGCACAGTGGGAGTAGAGGTAGCTAGTTAATTAGCTTATGGTGTCTATGAGAGGCACTTGGCTTTACCATCTATGGTGGAGAGATCCAAGTATAATACATTTAGGCATCTGGAGGAGAGGATTTGGGTGAAATTTAACAATTGGAAGGATTTTTTTTTTCTCAATCAGAGAAGAAATTTTTGATTAAAGATGTAGTACAAACAATACCACATTTCGAGAATTATTCTCAGGCTCTTTCTGCTCCACGATAGGTTGCTCCTCATCCATCACTTGAGTATGATTTTCCTTCAATTACTCTCCAGAAGCAAGACCCATTTCTTTGAATCCTTAATTTGTCCCCAGTTGCAGGCTTACCAATGCAACATGTTCGAGAATTATGCCTCTTGCACCTTGCACCTACAATAGCAAGTTGGAAGCGTTTCATACATGATTTCTTGCTTGTGACTCGATGCCAACCCAAGGACCCCAATCCAAAAGAATGGAAGAGGCTCTTTGGCGGCATCCATTTCCACACATAATCGAGCACCATCAGCTCAGGTGACACACCGAGTGGAATTGTTACACCTAATAAGTTTTCTTATAGGAGTAATAAGAATACGTAGAAACGACTCATGGTAGAAATTAGGTGGCAAACCTGGCAGCACAATCCATACAAGAACCAATGATGGTTCTTCATCTTCACTGAACTTAGGCGTCCAATGGAACGCACGGTAGATATCACCATCAATATCGCAAGCTTCGTGCGACAACTCTTTCAGAAAATCAGCCTTTGAAGACATGCGGATAAAAACGTTTCAAGGACGCTTCATTGCAGAAACAACCGGGGTTTCATCCAATCCCCATCGACTACGTATAAAAGCCCGAATGGCATCTAGTGAAGGGTGTTTCTTGAGAAACTTTAGAACAATGGAATACTTGAAGGATTTTGCCGAACGTGATATTTCATCCTTAGAAAATTGAAAGTATAATTCGCCATCAATGCTTTTCAGCACACAAAGCAGAACAGATAACTTAGGGAGGGGCCGAAACACTGCTAAGATGAGATCCATGTACAAACGGCAACCTGGGATGGCGTCAAGAGCTGCCATGCAGCCCTACATGAGAACCCTTATGCAGCAAGAATAGGAGAAAACCTTGTAACTAGCATTTTCATTCATCTTATATTATATATAAAAGTAATAATACTAAAATTGAAATTTAATGCTGATCTTGAAAGTGATTAACTTTTTCGACAATAAATAGGTTATGTACAAATTGAAATGAATCTTATAATATATATTAAACATCTGAAAAACATGTAGAAGACTCACACAAACCAAAAATAATAAATATTTGATATTATCCATATTAT